>NW_007234661.1:0-9215 GCF_000164805.1 Carlito syrichta
GGCAAAGGCGGCTCAGAGTATAATATAGATTGGGTGGTCATGGGAGAAGCCATGTTTGGATTTGGACTTAAATCTCAGTGACTAGTCAGGATGAAAATACCTGAATTATGGAAAGAGGGAAAAGTTCAAAGTGAAAAGAAGTGTAAATAAAATGAGCCTGGCATGATTAGAGACTAGAAAAGTAGGTTGTTAGGTAAAAATAGTGTCCAGACCATTCAGGAATTAGCCTACATAAAGTTTTTTTCTTCCTTCTCTGTCATATTTAGTTGATTTTAAAAAGAAAAAACTCTGGCTATCCAAAAAAATCCAACACACATTCTTACATCAAATATACATTTTATAATTTCAAGACTGCACAACCACACATATTATATAATATTAAATATGGTAAAATATTATGGCATGGTAAATGTGAAAATATTTTAAAATTACAATAAATCCAGATGTTACTAATAATCAAAAGTCAAAATTTAAAAATCAATTTGGTCTACTCATTTTTTGACAGTTGTCAATGATATTTAATTTCCCGATGGTGAGATTCCTTTAAATGAAATCACAGAGTTACTGAAGGGATCAACCCTCCATGAGAAATCATAAAATCTTTGCTGTGTAACATGGTACTTTTTAAAATGTTAACTCTCAGCTTCTTCTAATTAAGAAATTGAAATGACCATACTGAGTTCCACGTGACATTTCATGCCCAAGGAGAAAAAAACAGAGACAGAGGACAAAGAGTAGTACCTACTGCCTTGACTGGGAAATTACTTTGAGAAAGTCTCATGCACTAGGTTGTGTTTGATAGATTATCTACTCAGTATTTCAGGACTCTATTCATCCATAATTGACCAAGAAACTGATGAGCTACAGATGGTCCAGATTTTTTTATGGCACTGAGGCAGAATGCAACAGTGTGCTTCTTTTGCAAATGCAACCAGTTATCATCTGTAAAAACACAGGGCCAAATCGAATCCAAAAGGACTTTTGGTTGAACAAACAAGGAATTATAATGACTAATGTTGTTGCACTATAACAGATGTAGAACAATGACGGTCTGGCTGATATACAATCATAAAAACATCATAGCAAGATAGCACAGGATACTACTCTTTTTAAGTGTACAGTTCAGTAGTGTTGAGTATACTCATATTGTTAAGTATACATAGTTATGAACAAATCTTCATATATTTGTCTTCTTACAAATCTGAAAATCTAAACTCCTTAAACCACAACTCCTCTTTTTGTCCTTCCTCTAATCCCTGATAAAATTATTTATGAGGCATTGTGTCATTATTTATTTTTAATTTTAAAAATTTTTATATGAAGAAACAGGCTTACTAAATGTTAAACTTTGTCTTTCAAACAAAATGAAGGTAAAGTAGTCCAATATTTAAATTAAAGTTATGTGGAAATTGTTGAAACAAAATTTATATATTATATATATATACCTATACGTACACACTTATGTCTGTGAATCTTCTTACTCAGACATGGTGCTTTGGTAAGTTTATGGGATTATTTTTTATTAACAGATTGTCTTTAACATAGTTTCCAATATGAAGGCACTGATTAATAAAAATAATGTTGGGAACTTGATCTGAATTATTTATTTCTACAATCTGTGCACCCATTTTAGTGTTCAAGCATTCAATAAATACTTTTTGATTAAGTGAATATCTAGAATATTGTGCACTATTCAAATAGTGTTAACAGTATAGATATAAAAATGCCTCTATATTCCACCCACTACTAAAATTATTATACACAGAGAAATGTAGGAAAAGAAACAACATAAAAATTGAAACTAACTTATTTTTGATAAATAGAAATAATTTTTCTTCTACTTTTTTTGAATATTGCATTTCTATGAAAAATATATGTAAAATTATATATATGTGTGTGTTTCTCAACTATGAAGTCTATTCATAGAACTCACCGAGAGAAAAATATTTTAGAGTTCACATCAAAATATTATGTAATTTCCTAAGCACACTACTTTAATTGTATTTTGTGTAACTTATATGAAAACTACACTCTATGGGAAAATACTTAGAAACATTTATTATTTTTGTTTTTTTGGGGTTGTAGTGTCACTCCATTGTCCAGACTGGAGTGTAGTGGCATGCTCACTGTCACCCAAGTGGCGACCTGCTGGGCTCCTGTGATCCTTCCGTCTTGTCCTTCCAAGTAGCAAGAACTACAGGCATGCGATACCCCTCATGGCTAATTTTTAAAAAAATTTATTGTAGAGTTGAGAGCTTGCCAAGTTGGCAGGGCTGGTCTTGCACTTGCGGGTTCAGGGAATCCACTCACCTTTGTCTTCCAAAGTACTAGAATTACAGGCTGAGTCACTGAGCCCTGCCTAAACATTAAATATTTTACATGTTAGTTAATATTCTTTTATCAAAGATTTGAATACAATAGGGCTTTTGGAAACGTTTGCTTCATGTTAGAATATTATATATTATATTTATTTTGTATTTATATAAAAGTATTTAGACAAGAAAATTGAAAATTAAAAAATAAGCAAATGACACTAAATGTCATTACTCACACAATCATAGGATAATGTGCCCTTTGGTTTCTTGCTGAGAGTACTGATAATATTTGCTCAATTTTCTTGCTTTCTTAAAAAGTTTTTCTTACTACACAGCTATAAAAAAGAACAAAATCATGAATTTTGCAGCAACCTGGATGGAACTAGAGTCTATAATACTGAATGATCTTTCACAGGAACAAAGATCTGAGTATCACATGTTCTCATTCAAAAGTGGACCTTGAACATCTATCATAATACTATAAGAAAAGAATTGACAGTGGTGGGAATCTATGAGGGGGCAGGGAGGGCAAGGGTGGTGGGATTAATGGTAGTCAATATCTGTCTGGGAATGGGGGATGCCCCTTATCAACAAGGGTTCCTGAACGATGCATATTTGTATACCTAACACTTAAATGTACCCCACAATTTTAAAATTAAAAAAAATGTTTAAAAAAATTTAAAAAAATTCTTACTGACTCAAGAAGTGATTTCTGAACATGATGGTTATGCTTAAAGGTCGAGGCAGTGGTACTGCCTTCACAGCCATGCACACCTCTTTGCCTGATGGATTCTTTCTTCACTATTTATTTAATGGACAATATTTGTTAAGGCCCTATTGTGTGTTGTGTAGTCTGCAGATGTAAAAAACCTTAATAGGAAATGAATCTGTAGACTCAGTTTCCTAAGTGCATTGCTTAAGTTAGCTGAGCTGCTTCAGACAAATTTATGAATAAAATCTATAGACATTCTTACATTGAGATCATCAAGAGGCATTCATTCATTTGTAATTCGCACATTCAAATATAAAGTCACTACTAACAAATATACATCACCTGTTTGAATATATCCTATAGGTGAGAAATCATCTAGTTCATACTGGAAGCTACATCTGCAATTTCTGGGCCATTATCAACTGAATGAGTTAAGAATATGATATTGCCTAGCCAATTTAGATAATTTTAACCACAGTACTTGATGCCCACCGTCAAGAAAGACTGCTGAGAGTTAATTCTTCATACCTGTCAAACTTTTTCCATCAGCCAATGCTGAAATATAACCCTCAACTGCTCCATCACACACTCATTCTTTAACTCACCATCATCAGCATATTGAAATGTGCTTCCTTATCCCTGGTCCAACCTTCTTTCTCTCATAAAATGAAATTAATCAACTATCCCCTCAGGGGCTGTTAACCTCATAATTTGTCAAGTTGTCCATGTCACCAAGCTCTTCATAATTTGACTTTTCTTTTGTATCTTACCTGAAATCTGATGCATTTTTTATTATGTCACCCTCTCTGAGGTCCCTCTTGCATACTTTTCATATCTGCTTTCTTTAACAAATCTTTGTTCCACCGAAGTCTAAATACTTGTGGCCATTCTATCCTAAACTTTCATTGTTTTATTTACTTATTTGACATTACTTGGCCTCCTGGTACCACCCATGTTCATTTAGGAATCTAACAACTTGTTCACAGAACTTTTCCATAATCTATGCACTAAATTTTTCTGAGTGTCTTCAAAATATATATTTATTACCTTCCAAATCTCTTGTATCATAACTTCTCTTTCTTTAAAAAAAAATAGCTATTCTCATTGCAGCTTGTTAATCCCTGCTCACTCCTTGATACATAGATTTCTCTAAATTATTTGTTTTAAAGTATGATCATAAGTTCTTTCAGTTTTTTTAAATAAATATTTCCACTATAATCACTTTTAAAGCAGAGTATTAGTTAGCCTTCAGATAGGGAAAAAATATGGTACTGCAGGAATAGTCAGCCCCACATGACTCCCCAAATTCAGGGGTCTAGCATAAAAGGTGAAGCAAGAGGAAGAAGAAGAAAAAAAAAAACAACCTGGTGTGTTAGAAGGAAAATTAAGAAAGTATGCAATCACAAAGTCATACACACACACACACACACATATGGGTTTTGTACATGCACTTACGTGTGTGTGTGCCTATTTACCTTTTAAGGAAGTAGTGCTGTTACAATAAAAATTTTAGTCCAGTTACATATAACAGAGTTTAATTGAGAAAAGAACAATTAGTAGACCATACTTCCCTCACTACCAGAAAAGGTTCAGAGAGCTCTACTCCACAGCAGACAGGCAACATTTATGAACAGAAAACAGAAGTGATATACAGAAATAGCTTGACTGGATACAGCTCTGTGTCTGTCTTATTTGAAAACAGTCTGATCAGTTGGCTATCCATGATTTACTGAAGTTCAACTTCTATAATTGTCTGAGACTCAGCTAACTGCTGCAAAACTACATTCCTAAGTTAGGATTTCAGTTAGTTTATGTACTCAGGATGTATTTAGCTACATAGGGACTTCAGGACAATTTTAGTTTAATTTAATAGTATTCACTTGTGACAAAGCTTTCTTGAGTAAAAATGGAAGATAACAGAGTATGACCCTTGATTTATCTCAAGGATGTTATTTGTTAGCTCAACCATTGCATTTAAATACAGCATGGAGGAAATAATTCTGATTAAATTAATTCAGACAGTAATAGGAAGTAAGAAAATATACACAGAGCATATATATTACTTTCTCTTGGAATTTTGACATAGAAGGAAACAGCAAGATCGTATAGAGACAAGGCTGAATTTTTTAAGAAGAAAAATATTGGATACATTTGTATGTTAATTATTCAGCGTATGAGACACTGATGCAATAAAAGCAAATAAATATAGGTACAGACATGATGTCCTTGAGACTTCATGAGAGATTGGTTATCTATAGCACAGAAAATAGCTTAAGCCTTCATTAAAGCCAGAAGGCTTCCTACAGTTGATGCAGATGAGAAGGAAGACATGGAAGCAAATGAGCCAAATTCATCAGTGGAAGATGAAGAGACTCACTTTCAGCAAAAATAGGTCATTAGGTGAGTGACAAGGGACTGAGGTTTGTGGGAAGAAGTTATTAAATAGATCTCTTTGAAAATATTATCTAATATTAATATATTGGTCAAGCTGCTGTGATAAAGACCACAAACTACAGTGACTTGTACAATATAGAGTTATGTGGAATTCTTTCCTTCTATATAATATCATGTCAGGTAGATAGACTCTCCTGCCTGCTGTCTCAGAAGGATCCAGGAAAAAATTATAACTTTGCTATCCCTAGCACATTGCTTCCATTATTATTTCAGTCATTATCATCTTTTAGCCTGCTAGAAGGGATGAAGTTTAAGTCTAGTGTAAATAATTTATCTTTGGAGGTGTGATCACATTTCGTTACCTAAAAATTGGTCCCATAGTTATATCAAGCAGGAAAAACACCTGGTAAATAATACAGTTTGTAGTGAGGCAGCTGTTTCTCATTTAAAACTCAAGAAAGGGGGCTTCCAATACTGAAGGGAAGATAGCAAGACTTCATGCAGAGAATTAGTTGTTCATACCACAAGCAGTGTGGGAAAGAAGACTTACTAAAGTACACACTGAACATTCACAGTCACTGAGCATTACAGTCATAGAGTTAGGTGATGTAATGCTCTTCAGCTGCTTTATTACTAATTTATTGAGAAGCTACTCAAAGCCAGGAGACACCATCAACACTATAGATAGAACAGTAAGCATTTTGTATAACTTTTGTATCATGGAGCTCTAATTCTAGTAGGCGAAACACATCATAAATGTATAAACAATCAAAAGGCAAAACTATATAACATGAGAAAAAGCACAATGGAAGAAATTAAACTGATGTGATTTCAAGAAAGGAATTTCTTTGACTGAGATGGCAATTAGGGTGAGATGTGAAAGAAAAAAGAACCAGTTGTACAACAAAAGAATAGCAAATAATTCCTGGAAGTGGACTCTTGGGCACAAAGATCCTAAATGAGAAATAAGTTTTGCTAGGAAACATAAAAAGGGGCAATTACATTAAAGTTAGTGGGCAGAAGGGAACATGAATTTATAAGCTGAGACTGAACATGTAGGTGAGGCAAAACATGTAGGGCTTGCAAGAGTGAATATGGAGTTTAGAGCTTATTTTAAGTAGAAAATGAAGTGATTTAGGAAATTTTAAAGTTTGAATAATGTGATACAATTTTACTTTAAAAACATGATAACCAAGGTTCAAGTTTCACAAAAGGAGGATGAACAAGGGGAAAACTTCAGCCATTGCCACTTTGAGGTATTGAACCAGAAAAAATAAAAAAATATGACTTTAAAAATGTTTGTACACAAATATCTATAGCAGGTGTCTATTAATAATAACCCTCAACTGTAGCAACGCAAACATCCTATCTCACTTAAAATAGTCAATTTTTAACATGAAGGACAATTCTTTGAATAATTTGAGTCATGACTAACTCGTTAGCCTAAATTAATTTACTCAATTATCTTTTCAACCCTAGGGGTTTTGCTATTCCATCTATGTGAAAGCTTTCATAAATCCCTTCTCACCTAGTTAATTTATACTCTTTCTTCAGATTTGACATCGATCTTACTTCCTCCATGGAATAACTTCCAAATTCCTCACCATATGTTGCTGTAAGTCCTTGATTACTTAACATCTTTCATTATTATATTATAATCTCAAAGATAACGGTCATCTTTAATTTCCTTACCACCATATTATCAGCAATGAGCACTATTTAGAAATTTATAAGTTTCAATACCTATCAGTAGAATCACTAACATAGACAACACACAATAAATACACCATGTGATATTGGGGTTATGGCTTGTATTACTTATCTATCTGAACAGATATTTACATAGAGATTCTAATATATTTTAAATGTCTCTGAATAAAAGGAGATGTAGGTCAAGTAACTGATCATGATAAGCAAAAGACAAATAAATGGAAGTGAACAGATGGATAATTAGTTGAAAATTATAGTAGTTATGTGAACTGACATGTTAAGGATATGATTTTGCAGCATTAAGATTTCACATAGTGAAACATCACTATTTAAGAATAATTGGCAAAAGGCACTTTATCATAAAGATCTCAAAGATGTATTATACATTACAATTTGGAATTGTAAATATCTGAAAATTGAGCAATAACTTAACAGTTGACCATACCGTTCTTTCTTTAGGTTCAAGACCATGCTCCAGATCAAATGCAGATGAATGCAAAGGAAACAAATTTCACCAGTAAGTCTTAAAGGTTTGCAACTGCAATCTGGAAAGGCTTTCTAAATGTTTCACTGGCCCCAAACTTCTTGTTCTTAGGTGGTTGTTTTTGAATGATTGATAAAACATCCAGAAAAATAATTTTTTGTATCTATAGAAACCTTTTAATAAAGATGGTTGTGATAAACATGGCTGTCTATATTTTTGGTAGAATATGAGCCCTGCTACCAGAAAAAGCAATATTGAAAGTCCCTTAGGGAGAGCTAAATAGAATGAGTGATTTTATTTTCTGTGGTAAGATTATAGACATAAGTCTTTTAGCTGAAAATAACCCTATCTTACAGGGAAGTGAAAAAGTGCACACTCAAATACTTGGTAGCTGTGGGAACAATTACACAAACATTCAAAAGCCACTTTGTACACCTGATACTTCTCCCAAGTGATGTCTATTTTTCTTATATTATTACCGTTTTACTTCTTTTAGTGTTTTCTGGATAATTATCAGTCTCCTCTACATCTGTTTATAACCTACAAATTGTATGTTCTAAATGTCCACTTGTGTCACACTGTTTCACGCAAAATAAATGAAATAACAGGAAGATTTTTTTTTTTGAGTTGGAGTCTCACTCTGTCACCCAGACTGGAGTGCAGTGGCCGCTCCCGGCCACCGCAGCCTCGACCTGCCGGCCTCCGGCGATCCTTCCATCTCAGACTTCCGAGTAGCCGGAATTACAAGTATGCGCTACCATGCCCGGCTAGTTTTTTGATGTATTGTAG
Source organism: Carlito syrichta (assembly GCF_000164805.1). Lineage (NCBI taxonomy): Eukaryota > Metazoa > Chordata > Mammalia > Primates > Tarsiidae > Carlito > Carlito syrichta. The sequence goes on from NW_007234661.1 coordinate 8,405, forward strand.
AGATGAGGTCTTGCTGCCCAGCCGGGTCTCGAACCCGCAGGCTCAGGCAATCCACTCACCTCAGCCTCCCAAAGGCGTGTGATTACAAGCTGAGCCACCGAAACCGGAAGATTTTATTTTTAATAAATTTGGCACCTAAATTGGGAATACTTTAAAATACACACACACATATATATATAGCATTAGAAAAATCTACATTTCAAAAATAGAGTGGCAAGGGTGAACTGAGTGCTAAAAAATACACAGAAAATTTATTTTTGTTATTGATAATAGTCATGTTCTAAGAAGTCATTAGCAAACACTAAACTATTGGTCTTGGGAGAAGAAAATATAATCTCACCTAGATTGTAATATAATATCCCAAAAACAATTTATCCTGGTAGATTTTATTTGCTTTATTTTACAGAAGAGAAAACAAGGCGTATAAGTGTTGAGTTACTTGCTGAGGTCACTTCAGTAACAGGTGGCAGAATTGGGATTCAAACCTCATTCGATCAGCCCCAGAGCCAGAGCTTCCTCCACTTGACTGCACTGTGCACTCCTTTCTCCATCCTCTGGTCATCTCTGGATGAGAGTTGACAAAGAACAGTGACCTTATTAGACCAGAGCTGGGATCATGCCTGTAGAGCAACTCAAAATTTTCACTGCTCTGTGTGTGTTCCTGAATGACCACTGTTTTGATTTGGGGGTTACAAATAAATATTAGAAAGTTGGAAAATTTGTAAATACAGAGTTTGAGAATAATGAAGGTTGATGCTGCATCTTATATGAAGTTGATTCTGCCATTATTATGATTTGTAGTCAATTTATC
>NW_007234662.1:0-7217 GCF_000164805.1 Carlito syrichta
TTACAACTTGTGCACACAGGATTGGATAAAAACTATATGATGCAGTTATAAAGACTTTGGTTGATTCTAGTTTGATTTGCGCGGGCTCAGGCTTAGTTATTCGTGATTGACGGAAAACGGCTAAACGGGCAGAGTGGAATGCCAGATAAGCTAGGTTTACATAGTCACTGTGACTGTGTATAAATCAGCTCGGGCACACAGGCAGGTTTGAGATAATGCAGAGCCCACCAGAAGTGGGCTGGCGCCACAGAGTCTAAGGAATGCCCGGAAGGGGCTTATCGCTTAACTTTTACAGCCCGTTACAGAAGCAGAAGAAGCCGGCATGGCAATTGGGACAAACAAAAGCTTAACAAAGTTCTAAGTACAAACACTGCTTAAAACATTGTATAACTATACCATCAGTTACTACCCGGCACCCGACATGTGCCTCGTTCTACGGGGTCTGAGGTAGGATTTAAAATACTAAGAATTTATAAAATATAGTGAACGTGAGGTAGGAATATATAAAATGCAATGAACGCTTCTTTTACAGCAAGTATAGTTTTTTGAATCTCTTGGGTCTTTCAGCGGTGGCTGGGAGTGGCCACTGCATTCCAGTCTGGGCGACAGAGTGAGACTCCAACTCACAAATAAATAAATAAATAAATAAATAAATAAAATAAAATAAAGACAGGAGTCTCACTATGTTGCCCAGGCTAATCTTGGGAACTCCTTACCTGAAGTGATCCTTCTCCCTCAGCCTTTTGAGTTAAGCTGCCGGAATTACAAGTGCTGTGTGCCACCAGGCCCAGCTCATACTGACTTATTTTCATAGATGTCCCATCAGGCAGGGCCATGACTCTCAAAGCTATTTCCATGACACCAGGTTGGATCCTCACATCTCCTATGATATTGTGTGATTCAGCATAGCACAACTGTCAAGGCATCTGAATTACACTGCCTTTCCATTTTCTTTTTTTCTTTTTTGAGTTGGAGTCTCACTCTGTCACCCAGACTGGAGTGCAGTGGCCACTCCTGGCCACCACAGCCTCAACCTGCTGGGCTCAGGCAATCCACTTACCTCAGCCTCCCAAAGGCGTGGGATTGCAGGCTGAGCCACCAAGCCCGGCTTCCTTTTTCTTTACTTAACATTTACATAGTCCTTCCTACGTGCCAGATGCCAGTTCTAACACGTTCCAAATGTTAACCTATTTAACTCTCCAACTTAAGAGGCAGGTACTATTAGTATCCCATTTTACAGATGAAGAAACTGAAGCTCAGAGATTTTGAGTGACTTGCCTGGGATCACATGGCTGCGTTTCAAACCTAGGTCGACAGAGCCTGTGCTTATAATCACAACTTGTTCCTCTTAATTTTCTTCTTTTCCCACCCCCTTCCCCTGCCTTTCCTTCTTTTTCTGTTCCCTTTCTTCTTTCCATATTTTCTGGTTCCTTCCTGGTAGGCCCTGAGCAGCTGTCACCTGCTTCCCCTGGACACTGCCCAGCCTGGCACGCCCTCCCTTGATTCTCCAGACAAGGCCCTGGCCTCCTGTTTCCTTGTGACAGTGGATGGGGTGTGTCCACCTCAACCCCCTCAACCTGCTAGCTCAGACCAGAAGCAGCAGCTGGCAGAGGCCTGGGAACTGGGGCAGGGCCAGCCTGGAGGGCAGTTATAGTGATGTGCCCACACCTTCCCCTAATGACAAATATCCACATCACGATTTCTTTTCCTGCTTAGGGATTTTAATGTGGCACCAAGCTATCTTGTGCTGCTTGGGATAAACTTAAGACAAATAAGGGGTCAAAAGAAAGAGTGAGATAGAGAGAGGGAGAGAAAGAGATAGAGAACTCTAAGGTGGGAGACAAGGGTCAAGAGACCCAGATGACTAAGATTCTACCAATAGAGATGGCTCCCTACAGTTTGTGGAGATCAAGGAGGAGTGGCTTGATATTGTCCCTGTGTGTGTGAATGAATTTTTATTTAAGTTTCCCAAAGGACTATGTGCTTCCCCAAAACCATGCCTTTGCATATGCTGCTCCCCTGACTGGGAAGGCCCTTCCCAACCATTCTTACCTGAGGACTGTGCTCACATGTTGCTGCCTCTGGGAAATCTTCTCTGAATTCTTATGGAGACTCCCTTGGCCTCTCTTGTGATGCCAGAATATGTGCACACACAGGTACACTTCTCTTCTTTGAACTAATTGCCATATGAGCAAGTGTCCCCTGCCAGCTGGGGCCTCCTGGAAAGCTGAGACCATCATTCCTTATTCTCCTCACATCCTTTATCTCTATGCCCATTACGTGGGCGGTGCCTGGAAGAAGCTGAGAGATACAGGAAATCTTAGATCAGCATGTTACAGAGGAAGGAGAGATGGAGTTGTGAAAGCCTCGAGGTCAAATGACTCTGGGTTCAACACTTGCCAGCTGGTGACCTCAGGCAAGTCCCAAACCTCTCTGTGCCATAGCTTCCTCTGTATAAAATGGGAATAATATTAGTTTGTACCTCATAGAGTTGTGTGAGAATTACATGAAATAAGGTATGCCAAGCACATAGAACAGTGCCTGGCATATACAAATCCCTCAGTAAATATAAGCCATTATTCCTATTAAAATGGAAATAGTAATAGAATTTCCCAAAGGATTAAATAATAAAAGTGCTCTTGATAAACTATGAAGCATACAGGAAGGTCTTTGCCAACATCTTTCTTAAAAAAAAATTTTTTTTTTTTGCATAGGAGTTTCACTCTGTTGCCCACGCTGAAGTACAAAGGTATGCTCATGGCCACCGCAGCCTCGACCTGCTGGGCTCAGGTGATCCTTCGGCCTCAGCCTTCCAAGTAGTTGGCATTACAGACGTGCACCACCATGCCCTGCTAATTTTTTGATTTATTATAGAGATGAGGTCTCAACAAGTTTTCCAGGCTGGTCTTGAACCAGTGGGCTTAGACAATCCTGTGGCCTCTGCCTCTCAAAGTACGGGGATTACAGGCATGAGCCACCATGCTCCGCTGCCATCATCATCCTAAACAATATTAACAGAACAACAGTGGCCAACCCATCATGATGTCTAGAATTAACTCATAAATTGAGGCCTCATTGTCACTACTTTTTTTGAGCAAATAAAATGGTGAACATGACATTTTTGGTAAATGATAAAATGACAGGCAAAATCATGATGGTTTAATAAAAGGTTCATTCTCTAACCACAAACATAGTCCTGCCTGGAAGTGTGGCTTGTCCTGGGACTTATCTGCCTCAGACATTTAAGAGGGTGTTTCCACCTCCAAAGTCCTGGTTATTTGAACTCAAGGCAAAGGCTGTTGACAGAGAGACAGAGCTGGGCCTGTTGCTTTGTTTCTGACAGATTGGGAAGACTCTTCCTTGTCTGTGTCAGTAAACAAAGGAGAGTCATTGTTGACTCCTTCCAATCCTGTAAAGTTAAAAAAAAAAAAAAAAAAAGCCATCAAAATAGAGCTTATAAGTCTTTGGAAACTCCCCTTTTCTTTTTAATTTTTAATTTTTTTTTTTTGAGTTGGAGTCTCACTCTGTCGCCCAGGCTGGAGTACAGTGGCTGCTCCCGGCCACCGCAGCCTCAACCTACTGGACTCCGGCGATCCTTCCGCCTCAGCCTTCCAAATAGCTGGAACTACAGGCGTGCGCTACCACGCCTGGCTAATATTTTGATTTATTGTAGAGATGAGGTCTCGCCAAATTGCCCAGGCGGGTCTCGAACCCGGGGGCTCAGGCAGTCCACTCACCTCAGTCTCCCAAAGGCATGGGATTACAGGCTGAGCCACCAAGCTGGGCTGCCCCCTCTTTTCTTGAGTCGAAGTCTCACTCTGTCACCTAGGCTGGAGGGCAGTGGCACACTCATGGCCCCCGCAGCCTTGACCTGCTGGGCTCTGGCAATCTTCCACCTCAGCCTTCCGAGTGACTGGAACTACAGGCGCGCACCACCACGCCCAGCTAATTTTTTGATTTATTGTGGAGACAGGTCTTACCCACTTGCTCAGGCTGGTCTCGAACGCCTGGACTCAGGCAATCCTCTCACCTCGGCCTCCCAAAGTGCTGGGATTACAGGCTTGAGCCACAGCGCCCGGTCAGGGAACCCATTTTTTTTCTGTACAGGTAGATAGGAGAACTGAGGCCAAGAGAGGAAAAGGGACCAGTCGCCAAGTAAGGTGCAGCCAGGGCTAGAACCCACCAAAAAGTCAATGTTCTCCAAGTCAAGAGCCCCGACTGACTCATTGTTTGCGCACATTGGTCAAGAGCCAAAGAACTGCAGGTCTCAGTTTCCCCATGGGTACTACTAGGTGCAGAGCGAGCGGCGAGCTTTAAAACGTGTCAAGGCTGGCGCGGTAGCTCAGCACTCTGGAAGGCGGAGGCGAGATAATTGCCCGAGCCGGCAGGTTCAACGCCTGCCTGGGCAATTGGGCGAGACCTCGTCTCTACTATAACGCAGAAAAATTAGCTGGGCGTGCGATGCACGCCTGTAGTTCAGCTACTGGGAAGGCTGAGGCAGAAGGATCACCGGAGCCCCGCAGGTCGAGGCTGCGGGGGCCGGGAGTGGCCACTGCCCTCCAGTCTGGGCGACGGAGTGAGACTCCGCCTCAGTAAATCCATACATGCATGCATAAAATAAAATGAAAACAATAAAAGTCGTCGTCAGGGCAAACAAACAAAGAAATTAATTAACTTAATTAAATATATACAACGCGTCGTCAGTGTGAATCCGGGACGCAAGGACGTCGCACGAGGACGAAGCCCCCCACCGCCTCCCCGCACCCTACACCCCGCCTTCCACCCTGTTCTTTTTGGCAGCGCATGCGCTGAAACCACCATCCCGCCCGCGCCTTTCGGTTCCGTCCCCGCCCACTTCGCGCACTCGAAGACTCGGTGCTCGACGGGCGACTGTGAGCCTACTTCCGGTTTCGGCGCCGCCGCAGGCTCTCCTGCCGAGTGCCGAGCGGCCGATGGAGATGGCGGGCGCGGCTGTGTGAGGGACGGTGGAGGCCCAGAGCCCGAGCCCGAGGACTGGACAGGTGTGCGTGCCCCCAGGAGCCCGGCTGGGAACAGCGGGCTGGGCCCAGCTTGAGGGGCGGGGACACGGCTCCTCTTCAGAACGGAGACGGGCGGGCCGTGTGGACGTGGGATATGTGTGATTGTGGTGGGTGTGACGTGCGAAGTGGCAGATGTGGGCTTCGGGCCGTGTGTTTCGCTTGTGTGTGCCGGTGATGACTGGGCCTGTGTGGTTGTACGGCTCCGCGGGGCCGTGTACGGTTGTGCTTGGTTGTGCACCTGAGGCGGGGAGGGGGTGTGGAGGTTGTCTCCGGAGTGGCAGTGTGAAGTTGAGGCGCTTGCGTTCTGAGTTTGTGTGGAATTGTTTGTAGCGTTTGGTGTGGTGTCTGCGATGTGTGACGTTGTCACGTCAGCTTCATGGAGTCGGGGCTTTCATGTTGTGTGTGTTATGCGACGTGTGCATACTTGGGTTCTGTGGGTTGTGCTTGTGTACAGGGAGGCCGTGTTGAGTGCGACTACGGGATGTGCAGTCTATGCGGCGTGTATCGGTGTTGCATTCGTGCTGGATGCACAGTTACAGGACATGTAGGCTTTCCTTTCTTTTTTTACGTGGCTTAGGGTGTGAGGGGCTTACATACGGGTTCGGTTATGGCTGTGAGATCCGGTTTGGGGGCTTGTAATAGACTTCTTTATGCTGTATGTGTAGTTACATGCTTTCAGAGTCCGATCACTCATTCATTCACTTGTGAAGCCTTATTGTGCTTCTTCATTGTGTGTACCAGATACTGTGCTAGGCCTGGGAAGACGGTGAAGGGGAAAACAGATCACAGTCTGTGCCCTCACAGGTCTTAGGGTCTTAGCATTATTTAGTCACTTCACATGTGTACATGTGATCACGAATGGAGGCAAATGCTGTAAAGGAAAAGCCCATCCTCATGAGAGAGGTGTCTTGAGTTAGAGGCACTCCTTAGAGGAAGTGAGGTTTGGGCTGAGGTGTGAAGGGTGGTTGTGTGGCGGCGACTTGGGGTTTGGGTTTGACTTGTGGTTGTTAGAGGCGGGTGGATGGGAAGGAAGGGTGCTGTCAGAGTCAGAGCTCAGATGAACCACTCACTGGGGAGGCAACAGATCAGACCTGGAGCTGCAATTTCAGTGGAAAAGGTACAGGGATCTCTGTATGTATGTAGTCACAGGGTTTCTTAACTAAAAGGCAAAAACAGGGACTTGTGTCTTGTTGGTTTTCTGAGTTACTGCCACCCTTCAGCTTTGAGGACCATATGGTCCCTCCTCAGTGGTCCCCTACAGCCCATCCAAAGCTGAAGGTCACACATTCCTCCTCAGTATATACTGTGGTTTGTGTTCCTGGGGAGAAATTTATCTGCTTTTGTGGAATGGTTTTATCTGGATTTTCCCAGTGACTGAGAGTCTTTATGAGGTGACATCGAAAGTAACTTTGCCATAGGCCAGTAAGACAGAAATGTAATTTATTAAGCCCTGAATGTTTAAGCACCAAGTCTGTTTATTTCTGAAACAGTGAGAACATTAGGCTTGCTGTTCAACTGTCACTTACTGGATTATAAAATCAAGTAAGCTTACTAGGGAGAAAGTGCTCTACAAATATAAAATACAAAATAGATTTTTCCTTTTGTCTATTAGATTTCTTTTTTTTTCCTTTTTTGAGTTGGGGTCTTACTCTGTCACCCAAGCTAGAGTGCAGTGGCACAATCTTGGCTCATGACATTCTTGGCCTCCTGGGTTCAGGCGATCCTTCCACCTCAGTCTTCTGAGTATAGGTGGGACTACAGGTACACATCACCACGCCCAGCTCATTTTTTGTAAAGACAAGGTCTTGCTATGTTGCCTAAGCTGGTCTTGACCACCTGAGCTCAAGCAGTCCTCCCATTTTGGCCTCCCAAAATGCTGAGATAATAAGGATAAACCACCTTGCGTGATCTGACTAGTAGGTTTCTGATGTTTCATTTTAGACTGAGGTTGTAATTTTTGTTATGTTGTTGTTTTTATTTGTATTTTATGGCAGACACTTTATGTTTTTCATCTTTGCATTTTTTTCTCCCCACTCACCCTGCCCCCTTCTTTGCATTTTTTTTTTTTTTAAGTTGGAGTCTCACTGTTGCCCAGACTGGAGTGCGGTGGCACACTCACGGCCACCGCAGCCTCGACCTGCTGGGCTCCGGCTATCCTTCCGCCTCAGCCTTCCAAGT
>NW_007234662.1:7595-10947 GCF_000164805.1 Carlito syrichta
TGTAGAGATGAGGTCTCACCAAGTTGCCCAGGCGGGTCTCGAACCTGCGGGCTCAGGCAATCCACTCACCTCAGCCTCCCGAAACATGGGATTACAGGCTGAGTCACTGAGCCCGGCTACATTTTAGGTTTTATATCTTGGTCTAAGAATTTGAGAAATGGTTTGTTTTCTCAAACTTGCTCTGAACAAACATTAAGTACCCTTGTTGAACTGTGAAAATAGCAAAGTTCTCTGTTGCTGTCAATTTTCCTGAATTAGCTTTTTTTAAAAATCCTGTCTTCTTTCCTTTCTTAGGGCTCCTCCTACTCCAGACGGGAAACCTCATCTGGGCCATGAAGCCACTTCCCCATCATCCATGTGCTGCTTGGTTAAGCTAATGCTGCAGGAACCCTGATCCCTTGGGAGAATCAAGCTGACTCTTGACATGAGGTCCCTGCCTTCCCAGAGTTGAGAGGGGCATGGCCATGGCTTCTCTGGACGACCCAGGGGAAGTGAGGGAGGGCTTCCTCTGCCCTCTGTGCCTGAAGGACCTGCAGTCTTTCTATCAGCTTCATTCACATTATGAGGAAGAGCACTCGGGGGAAGACCATGATGTCAAAGGGCAACTTAAAAGTAAGAGGGGAGGATCTCATTGACAGGATCCCAGTATGTCAATGAGAACTGTAAGTCATGGGATCATTTTCATCTGCTCCCATGTTGCCTCAGTAATATGATAATAATAGTAGCAAGCATAACTAGTGCTTGTCATGTGCCAGGCATTTTTCAAAGTCTTCCACTTTTTTTTTATTAATTCCACTTAATCCTCTAAATAACTGATGATGGCACCAGACACAGAGAGATTAGATAATTTACTTAAAGTCTTTCAGTGAATCAGAATCTGACTTTGAATCCAGTAAATATAATCACTGTGATCTGCTCTCTCTTGCTAGACTTTTTGAATATCTAACCACCACCCTAAGAGGATTTAGAGAGGAATTCCTTTCCTTTGCAAAGAAGGTGGAGACACGTTATACACCCATTTACCTGTCACAAATAAGCCTTCCCACCATTCTTTCTTCCCTGACTGGACCTTACCCTCTGCAGCCCAGGAAGAAGAAGGTTATAGTTGAAAAACAAAGAGAAACAACCCAAAAAGCTAAACCTTGGTTTTTGAGCTTCCATAGGCTCAAGTCCTGGAGAGTTGTAGAAATAATTTTTCAAGGTAATTTTGACTGTGCATATGTTTATTGTTTTTTCCTGGACTTCAAATGCTAATCCCCAAATAAGGTACTTCTCTGGAACTTACTTTTCTGGTTATTCAGCTAACTTGCTTCTCACAGCTGGCAGCATTTCTGTAGGCCATGAGATTAAAAAGGTCTGGATGCTGTCTTCACAGTCTGTAGGGAGAGAGAGAAAGGAATGATCACATGTTCCTATGTGAACTTTGGCCTTCAAATATGTGAATCATATGCACCTTATAATCACTTATTTGTCCCTAAAGTCCTACTCACGGACTCACTTTTCTGTTAAAAAAAAAAAAAGTTGCTGAAAGCATTAACAGTTGTAAATTAAATCCAAAAACATGACAAACTCAATCATTTTTAAAATCCTGAGGGGTGTGATAGATGAGGTGGCTTCCGGCTATAGAGGGTATAGTGCAGAAGCAAAGCTATTAGGAGACCAAGAAAAGGTGCTGTGTTTTATAGTTTTCAGAGTTTCTTTCATATATGAGGGGGACCCGATAAACCCAGAATTTATTTATAAAACATTGTTTATTTTTTAATTAAAAAAACCCGCGGGCTCGGCAATCCACTCACCTCAGCCTCCCAAAGTGCGGGATTACAGGCTGAGCCACTGAGCCTGGCTGTTTTTTTTTTTTTTGGGTTGGAGTCTCACTCTGTCACCCTGGTTGGAGTGCAGTGGCATGGTCACAGCCACCGCAGTCTCTACCTGTTGGGCTCAAGAGATCCTTCCGCATCAGTCTTCCAAGTGGCTGGGACTACAGGCATGTACTACCATGCCTGGCTAATGTTTTATTTATTGTAGAGACAAGGTCTCACCAAGTTGCCCAGTTTGGTCTTGAACCTGTGGGCTCAGACAATATTCTAGCCTCGCTCTCCCAAAGTGCTGGGATTACAGGCTTGAGCCACCGTGCCCGGCCAAAAAATTGTGTATTCTTACATGTTTAAACTTTAGTCACCTTCAAAGTACATCTATCGAGACTGCTCAGAACAGTTTTGGAACTTGTGCATTTTGATGCCTTTTAGTGCTTCTGCCATTGTTTCGCCTCTTCCACATCAGAAAAATGTTTCTCTGTGAGAACATTTGGGGAAACAAAAAAAGTGTTGCTTGGGGTGAGATTGGGTAAATAGGTATAGTAGGGCATGGGGTCACGCTGTTTTTGGTTAAAAGCTGCTGAACACCTAGTGCAGGCACGCTCATAAATCACCCATCATGAAATGGGCAAATGTGTTGAATCTCCAAAACAAATTCACTGAAGCCAAACGCAGCCTCTCACAACAATGCTAGCTGGTACACTGATGCCAGTGGGTTCCTAGAACGCTTACCTAGTGGGGAAAGTCTGTATTACAAGGGGCCTGGGTTTTTTGGGTCCCCCTTGTATATTATTACTTCATTTGACTCTCCCAACAACCTGGCAGGAAGGTTGTTGGTCTCATTTTACAGATAGGAAGTGAAGTGTGGTTCAGAGATAGTGTGTAACTTATCCATGGTCACACAGGAATTGGTAGAACTAGGCCTGGAAACCGGGTCTTATATCACCTCCAAGTCAAGTGCTGCTCTTTTCATATGGCATCACTGAGGATGAGAGGCCGTTTCTCCGTATTCCATGCATAGCATGCAGTGTAGCTTCCTGGGAAAAAACAAAAACGAAAACAAAACTGAAAAACCTAATTATGTAAGTTTCCTTTGGACAGCTGAAGGGCCTCCATGGTTTTCAAACAGCTTCTAGTCTTAGTGTCAGCTGAACTAAGTGATGTACAATACTGTCCCTAAGATGGTGACATCAGTGGGTAGAGAGGTTACAGAGGGTTCTCAGATTCCCATGATGACCGTTTTTTGTTTGTTTGTTTGTTTTTGAGTTGGAGTCTCACTCTGTTACCCAGGCTGGAGTGCGGTGGCCGCTCCCGGCCACCGCAGCCTCGACCTGCTGGGCTCCGGTGATCCTTCCACCTCAGCCTGTCAAGTAGCTGGAACTATAGGCGCACGCTACCACACCCAGCTAATTTTTTTGATTTATTGTAGAGATGAGGTCTCAGCCAAGTTGCCTGAGGCAGGTCTCGAACCCGCGGGCTCAGGCAATCCACTCATCTCAGCCTCCCAAAGCGCGGGATTACAGGCTGAGCCACTGAGC
>NW_007234663.1:0-4419 GCF_000164805.1 Carlito syrichta
TTTCTACTGCGGGACAAACAAGAAACAGATCTTCGAGCTCCCCAAATGTTTCAGAGCAATGTAGCATTCGATATTATGAATCAGTCATTTCAGGACTCCAGCAACATTCCGGTCCTCTTAAAAGTTGTAAATGGTATTGGGCACGCCAAGTCCTTTAGGTTCCTCAGAATATCTAAGGTCAGATTCCAGGACAAAATAAATCTTCTTTCCATATTTGGATGTAACTCTGGTTTTCAGGTGAACCATATATTCCTTCCCATTCCGTGTATCTTTATATTTTGAGAAGGGACAAGGGTTTAGAACTTGCCAAATGTTTACTACATACTTTTAATGGCACCAGGAATCATGAAATCCACAAACCTAGGAAACTTCTGGACATCTGTCTTTTGATATACTGAATTAGGAATCCAAATCGACAGGAAAAATCAGGGTATCTTACTGAGAATTAAAAGTAAATTCGGTTCTAGGAGTTCTCATTTTCCGGAATCTACAGGGCCTCTTGATGAGGTTTAATCAGCAATCTGGGCTTTTGCGTCCCTACATTTTCATAGCTACTTGCCCCGTGGATATTCTAAATCTGTCATTACAGATCCTCAGGATCTTTCTGGTGCTCTTGTTAGTTGTAACCATGATTTGACCCTAGAAATTCTTTGGTTCCCTGGGACCATCTAGGACCATAATCATAATCCCCAGAATCAAATGGTATATTGGCACAAAATTCCTCGATTCAGGTGACCTCAAATACAGAAATTTCTTGTGGGTGTGCAGGTAGGAATGGGGGTTTCGGTTTGGAATATTTCATATTTTGGGGAGGTCTTAGAAGGGGAACCAGGAATCTTGGATTCCATTTCGCAAACAACATTATTGACGTCTTTCTCTCAATATGCACAAAACTGGAATTCTCGGTCACCAGGAACTGTCTCAGCATCAAACAGAGAGAAGCAGGAAACTGGGTAATGGAGGTCGACATATACAGGAAATTACAAGACACACTGGTAAGGAAGCATAAGTAATCATCCTTATATGAGTCCTCATTCCCAAAACTACAGGCCGTCTTCCTAGTGGTAACCACGAATCAGATTTTTGAAGTAGGTATCTGGGTAAGGGGAGTCCTCACATACAGAAAACTTCATTGCCTATTGTTAAGTAAGAATAAGGAATCTGCATTACTCAGGTCCTCAATCCCAAAAAAGGTTAAGGTCATCTTGCTATGGGCTAAACACGAATCATTGTGTTTTCGAGCATGAATCAGGAAAATGGAGTCTTTATTTACAGGAAACTACTTGACATTTTGTTAAGAAAGAAAAAAGAATCTGGGTTACACGAGTCCACAATCCCGAAAATCTACAGCGCATCTTGGAAAGTTCTAAAAGTTTCGAATCAGGATGTGTTTAATGAGAGTATTAATATACAGGAAAATACACAGCCCATTGCCAAGGAGGAAAAAAAATCGGGGTTATAGAAGTCCTCAGTTTTTAAAATCTACAGATAAATTGCTGTGGGCTAAACAAAATCAGGCTTTAGATGCTGGAACATAGGTAATAATCCTCATATGCAGAATCTATATGATCTCTAGATAAGGAGAACTAAGAAACATCTTGGTTCCTCCATCACAATATCTACGTGACATCTTGCTAATGGCAAAACAAGAATCAGGGTTTCCAAACAGAATTCTTGGGAAAGAGGGTCCTCAAATACAGGACATTACATGGCCCCTCGGTAAAGAAGAATTAGGAATCTGTGATACACAAGTCCAGAATCCGAAAAATTCTCAGGGTGTCTTACAGTGGTATAAACAAGAATCAAGGCTTCGAGCTCGTCTCATGTTTCAGAGATATTTGGCTAATGGCTATTTTGAATCAGTCATTTCAGGCCTCCAGCAACATTCTGGTCCTCTTGAGAGTTGTAATCGGGTATCTGGCAGTTCAAATCCCTTAAGTTCCTCGGGAAAATTAAGGCCAGACTACCTGAAAAAACTATCATATTGCCGTATAAAATGGAACTATGGTCTTAAGATGAACTTGTTATTTCTTAAATTTCCATTTGGACTTTATTTGAAGAGGGGCCGAGGATTTTGAAGTTGCCAAATATGTAGTACGTATTATTAAAATGTAACCAGGATCCATGGATTCCACATACCTAGGAAACATCTGGGCATCTGCATTTTGTACACAGAGTTTTGGAATCGAAATGGACAGGGAAATTCAGTGCATCTTGCTGAGAACGGAAAGGGAATCAGGTTCTTGGAGTTCTCTATCGCCTAAATCTACGAAGTCTCTAGATATGGTGTAATCAGCAATCAGGGCTTCTACGTCGCCAATTTTTTAGTGTGTCTTTTGAAAAGGGACCAGGAATCTTGAGTTCCAATTCCTCAAGAACTTTATGGGAGACGTTCTCTTGATATCCAAGCAACTGAAATTCTAGGTCACCAACAAATATCTTGAAGACTTGCTGAGAATGAAGCAGGATTTCAATAATGGGAGTCCTCATATATAGAACACTACACGATCTGTTGCTACAGAAGAATAAGGAATCTTGGTTAAACGAGGCCTCCATCCCAAAAACCTACAGACCGTCTTGCTAAGAGATAACCACCATTCAGGTTTGGGAGTAGGAATCTGGATAATGGGAGTCCTCATATACAGGAAACTGCTCTGCCTATTGCTAAAGGAGAATAAGGCATCTGGTTTACACGTGTCCTTCATCCCAATGAAATTCAGGGTTTCTTTTCAGGGTTAAACACGAATTTGGGTTTTTGAAGCATAAACTAGGGAAATGAAATGCTCATATACAGGCAAATGCACTGACATTTCTTACGAAAGTATAAGGAATGTGGGTGACATGTTTTCTCAATCTCCAAAAAAGTATACGGTGTCTTGCTAAGATCTAAACAAGAATCCAGCTTTTGACGCATGTATCTGTGTACAGCAGTACTTATAGAGAGGTAACTGCACGGCTGTTGCTAAAAATAAGGGATCTGGTTTATATGAGTCCTCAGTCCTGAATATCTGCAGGGCATCTTGATGACGACTAAAGACGAATCAGGTCTTCGAGGCATGAATGTGGGTAATAGTAATCTTCATATACAGGAAACTACATGGCCTTTTATTAATAAAAGAGAAGAAATCTGTTTTCCACGGTTCCCCTTTCAAAAATCTGCATGACGTCTTACTAAGGGATAAACAAGAATCAGGGTTTCGAAACAGGAATCAAGGGAAAGAGAGTCCTCACATACAGGACACTACATGACTGCAAATAAGTACGAATAGAGAATCATGTTTGTACGCGCCCTCACTCAAAAAAATTTCCAGGTTCTCTGCTATGGGACAAACAAGAAAGAGATCTTTGAGCTCCCCAAATGTTTCAGAGCAATTTAGCATTCGGATTTTATGAAGCAGTCATTTCAGGACTCCAGCAACATTCTGGTCCTCTTAAAAGTTGTAAATGGTATTGGGCACTCCAAGTCCGTTAGGTTCCTCAGAACAAGTAAGGCCAGATTCCAGGATAAAAAGAATCTCCTTGCCATATTTGGATGTGACTCTGGTCTTAAGGTGAACCCTGTAATACCTACCCTTCCATGTCTCTTTTTATTTTGTGAAGGGACAATGGCTTTGAAATTGCCAAATGTTACTATGTACTTTTAATGGTAACCAGGAATCATGGAATCCACAAACCTAGGAAACTTCTGGGCATCTGTCGTTTGTGATACTGAAGTTGGATTCAAATCGACAGGAAAAATCAGGGCATATTACTGAGAATGAAAAGGTAATTTGGTTCAGGAGTTCTCATTTTACGGAATATACAGGGTCTCTTGATAAGTTTTAATCAGGGATGTGGGCTTCTGGGTCCCTACATTTTCAGAGCTACTTGCTCCGTGGGTACACTAAATCTGTCATTACAGAACCTCAGGATCTTTCTGGTCCTCTTGTTAGTTGTAATCAAGGATTTGACCACAGAAATCATTTTTTTTCCTGGGACCATCTACGATAATAATCAATCCCAAGAATCAAAAGGTATATTGGTACAAAATTCTTCAATTCAGGTGACCTCAGAGTACAGAAAATTCTTGTGGCTGGGCAGGTAGGAATTGGGGTGTTGGGTTTGGAATATTGCACATTTTGGGGAGGTCTTGTGTAGGGGAACCAGGAATCTTGGATTCAATTTCCCAAAGAACATTATGGAAGTCTTTCCCATGATATACAAAAACTGGAATTCTCGGTCACCAGGAACTGTCTCGGAATCCTGCAGAGTGAAGCAGGAAGTTGGGTAATGGAGGTCGACATATACAGGAAACTACACGTCATATTGCTAAGGACGTATAAAGAATCTTCGTTAAATGAGTCCTCAATCCCAAAAGCCACAGGCCGTCTTCCTAAGACGTACAAACGAATCAGGTTGTTGAAGTAGGAATCTGGGTCA
>NW_007234664.1:0-10409 GCF_000164805.1 Carlito syrichta
GCCACCAGGCCCAGCTGATTTTTTGATTTATTGTAGAGATGAGGTCTCGCTGCCCAGGCGGGTCCCGAACCCACAGGCTCAAAAGGCAGAAATTTTAACAGTGCCAATGAGTTGGGAGAAAACACCACACAAATAAAGGGAGACATAAAATGACACAAAGAAATATGTGCCAATCAAGTTTTTAAAAGATGGCATGTCCCATTAAACAAAGCATAATAACTCAACCAGCTTTTTAGCAGATTTAAAATGACAGACACACACAAATAAGAGAATGAGGGGTATGGGAAACATCTGCTTTTCCCCCCTCCAGTCATTCTCCTCATGAAGATATCTCAGACACCTCTTAGCAATTGGTAGACTGATACACCCCCAATGCAGAATAACTTTATGTGAAGCCCTTCTGCCATCCATCTCATTCACACATGAGCACACAGCACATTCTTCAACTCTCTGTCCTAATCCTAGGAACCTACAGGTTCATCTTCAGACAGTGTTTCCTTCCACTGCCTTTCAGCCCTTTCCTTCAGGCTGGAGATTACTACCAGGCCCCGGGAGGTGATCAAGCTCCCCTTCTGCCATCCATTGGCAGGTCTATGCAAAGGCCTTTATTCCTACCCTTTCCATCGGGTGGTCTTTCTGACCTTTCCATCAGGTGATCGTCCTTATGCCAGTTCCCAGAGCAGAGGCTCCTGTTTGGTCAATTTATATCTTGGTGTCAGTTAGTGGGGCAAACAGGAGGATCCAGTCTGGAATTCCGATGTGCCAGCCTGATCCAGCCCACCCTTTCTCCTTTCCTGTACGCTGCTTTCTCTTCTTGGCAGTATAAGAAATCTCATAGCTCCTTGTCTTACAACAATAATACCGACATGGAACTTCAGTGAACAAACATCATTCAAGTGAAATAGGAGAATGAAATGTATCAGAAGTTAGCAACAAATGAATGACATTTGAATAATGGAAGGGATATTTAAAGGTATATGAAGGGACCTTGAATACCTTTCAGTAATTGAGAGCTTAGCAAGAAAGAAGTGTTGGAGAAATGAAGGCATGCATAAACATGTCCTGAGTGCGTGGGTGTGCCTGCACGTGTGTGTGGAAGTGACAGATGGAGGTAAAGCTCAGTGCATGAAGGAATCAGGCATCTTGGGTAAATGACCACAAGGACCCCAGGATGCTTACGGTGTTCCTTAGACATGAGGACAGACCAGACAAGGGGAATCCTGGGGCCCTTGTCCTTCTTGTGAGTCACCCATGGGAACTCCTGCCCGTCTGGCCAGGCCAGGGCACCTCACCATGGCTCCTGCACTGGCTCAGGAAAGGGCCCTCTGGGGAGGCCAGGGTGCCCTGGCTCTAGAGGTCCCACAGTTGAGGTCCTGTCCCCCCATCATCTGTTCCTCCCTGTCCCCTCACTTCCTGTGCTCTGGCCACACTGGACTCCTGAAGCCTACATCCTGTTCCCCTCAGAGCCTCTGTGAATTCGGTTCTGTCTTCTGGGAATGCCCCCAGCCCAGATGGCCACGTTCACTCTTTCTTCTTTTCTTTTGGAGTGGGAGTCTCATTCTGTCACTCAGGCTAGAGGGCAGTGGCATGCTCATGGCCACCGCAGCCTGGACTTGCTGGGCTCCAGCGATCCTTCTGCCTCAGTCTTCCAGGTAGCAGGAACCACAGGCATGCATCATCATGCCTGGCTAATTTTTTGATTTATTGTAGAGACGAGGTCTCGCCATGTTGCCCAGGCTGGGAACTGCCAGGCTCAGCCAGTTCTCTCCCCTCGGCCTCCCTAAATGCTGGGACTACAGGTGCGAGTCCTCATGCCAGGCACCACATTCACTTTTCGGAGGTCTCCACTCCTTTCTCTTTCTCAGTGAACCTTCCCCTGGCCACTACTAAATACTGAGCCTTCTTGCTAACATGACCTTCTTAGCACCCATCACCACCTAATAGACTACATACTTCACTCACTTTTTTTCTGTCTTCACTAAATATGATACAATTATTTTTGTCTGTTTCAGTCACTGCTCTATCCCCCGATGCACCCACAATATAACCTGGCACATAGTAGGCGATCCATAAGTTTGCATCAAATAAACAAATGGCCAAAGAAATACTGACCTTCCCCCCCCATTCTCCATTCAAAAAGTGAGGCTCTGGGGCTGGTGAGGCTGGGTCACACAAAGCTTAGCCAAGGCTGGCTTCTGGCTGGATTGCTCACTTGGGGAATCTGGCTCCCACGCTCAAGACACACATCTGCCCCATCAAAAGGCCCAAGTGTGGAGCAGCCCACACACAGGGAGCAACTGCTGGACATCTGAGCAAGCTCCATGGCGGCTGCCCCTTCAGCCTTGCTCCAGGCTTTGGATCACATCAGGCCCCAGGCTTGATGTCTTGCATCTGGGAGCAGAGACACGCCATCCCTGCTTTGGTCTACCTGTTTTGGGCCTCAGAATCCAACTGAGCAAACGGTTATTCTGCTGTAAGTCACTATGCTTTGAGTGACTCACTAAGCAGCGAGAGAGACCTAACATAGAAGTGGTGCCTTGTGGCTTGGCAGGGAAGTCGAAGAAGCTACCAGCTGGATTTCCCAGTATCTGAGCCTGGCTGGCAACTTGACTGTAACCCCACAAGGGCCCTGAGTCAAAATACCCAGCTAAACTGCTCGTATAGAAGTGGGGGAAAGTAAAAAACATTTACTGTTGTTTTAACCCTCTGAGTTTTGGGGTAATTTGTCTTGCAGCAGCAGATAACTAACACACCACTCTATCAAAAATCACAACTTCTTGATTTTAGTTGTCCTCTTAGGACTCATCACCATCTAATACACTGTTTTTTAACTATTTTTTTCTTAAAAATAAATATCTCTCTCTCTCTGTCTCTGTCTTCACACACACACACACACACACACACACACACACACACACACTTTGTTTTAGGACAGCTTCATTCTTTTTTTTCTTTGAGTTGAAGTCTCGCCCAGGCTGGATTGCAGTGGCAGACTCAATGGCCACCACAGCCTCGATCTGCTGGGCTCAGGTGGTCCTTCTGCCTCAGTCTTCCAAGGAGCTGGAACCATAAGCATGTGCCACCACGCTTGGATAATATTTTGATTTATTGTAGAGACAAGGTCTCGCCAAGTTGCCAAGGCTGGTCTTGAACCCATGGGCTCAGGCAACCCTCTCATTTCGGCCTTCCAAAGTGCTGGGATTATAGGCGTGAGCCACCACACCTGGCCAACAGCTTCATTCTTAACAGTTAATATATATGCTGAACATGATAAATAATTACAGGTAGTAATTTTAAAAAAGAATAGTCTGTAGAATAAGTGCATTACATAAAAATTACTTAATGAGAAACAGGAAAAGGAATACTCAAACTAAAAAAAACTTAGTAAATTTTGATTTGAGATTCTATAACATTTTCTTAAAATGTTGAAATTAAAGCTTTATTTTTTAGTTAAACTAAAAATAATTTTGATAGATTTAAAAAAAGGGCACCAGCCTGGGTAAATTGGTGAGGTCTTATCTCTACAATAAATCAAGAAAAATTAGCTGGGCATAGTGGCACACACATGTAGTTACAGCTACCTGGAAGGCTGAGGCAGAAGGATCACATGAGCCCAGCAGGTTGAGGCTGTGGTGGTTGTGAGCATGCCACTGTACTCCAGTTGGGACAACAGAGTGAGACTCCAATTAAAAACAAAAAGGCTGAAGGAGGGTTCATTTAAAAAATTAAATAAAAAGGGTTTTTTTAAGGGCAACATTTTGCTTTTGATAATTCCTACAGTCCTTTCACCAAAGTGCAGGAGAAATAGGTTTATAGAATTTGAGAGCTTACAATAACCTCAGGTCATTTCTCCACAAACCCTCAGAAGAAGAGTAAACTCCATGAGCTAGGAAACTCCTAGATCAGCAACCAACTTCTGACAAATGTAGGATTAAAGCTCAGATCTCCTTCCAGTGCTCAAGCCCGCCCTAATCCCCTGGGATCTTGTGCTTGTGTTGTTTCTTTCTGGCTCTTCTCTTGGATTCTTCTTTGGGGGCTCTTAGCACCTTCCTGCAGTCATCATGCTGGGCATAGAGAGGAATGGAGCTCATCGAGGAACCTGTAGTCTTTCTGTTTGGGAAAGAATCTGGAAATAATTGTAAGATAGCTCCACCATTCAATTGTGCATCACATACGTGGTGGGTTGTCCAAACCCATCTAGTAGCATTTTGGAATGGAATAGTATCAGAAGGAAGTACATAGCCAATATTCTGGAAGACCATGTGTAAGGAAGAAGTCAGAATTTTTCAAATTGTTATGGAATACCCAGGTTCATATTATTTTCCTCCCTAGTAGTTATGCATGTGTGTGTGTGTGTGTGTGTGTGTGTGTACAATGCAATACAATACACAAATACACCCAAATGGCAACGTTTGAATTGCTGTAGAAATAACTGAAATTATATGAAAAGCAATTCTGGACTCTCCAAATTCCACCAACATTTTAAAAAAAAGATGTGGGGTACAATTCAAGATAAGGTATGCAAGTGGTCATCATACAAGTAAAGTTTGGGCCTCCCTTTGGTCCCCACTTCCACCAACATTTAAAAAAAAATGATGTAGCCTATAAACATTTTGTATTGATAACTCAAAATGATTTTTGTTCATATTTAGTGGGAATTTTAAAAAATCAAAATCCTAACATGGACATAAAGAAATCTTTTGGAATCTTTAGGAAGTGTTCACACATGAAATACTTTACTATCTTCTGATTTCTCTGCTAATTTAAGATTCATATTCTGTGTTTTAGAATCTGTTTTAGTCACAGTTGCATATCCAGTGTCTAGAATACAATCTGCACATGATAGTCTCTGAATAAATTTGTGCTGAATAAATGAATGGCAGTGACAATAACTTAGACCCATTGTCCCTTTTCCTCCCCCTTTCTCTATTTATTCATTTATTTATTTATTATCTTTTTCAATTGGAGTCTCACTCTGTCACCCAGGTTGGCATACAGTGGCATGCTCACAGCCACCACGGCCTCAACCTGATGGGCTCAGGCGATCCCTCTGTCTCAGCCTCCCAAGTAGCTGGATCTACAGATGCATGCCACCATGCCTGGATAATTTTTTAATTTTATCATAGAGGTCTCACCAAGTTGCCCAGGTGGGTCTTGAACCCCTAGACTCAGTAAATCCTGTCGCTTCTGCCTCCGAAAGTACTGGGATTACAGGGGCGAGTCACCACTCACCGCTTGATTTAACAATGCCATGATCACAACCATTGTCCCCCAACAGAGCTGGGAGAACATACCTGCTGCTTTTGTCTTTCCTGCTCCTTCGTTAAACTGTGCTTATATCCAGCACGGTGACACTTATTCATTTACTGATGAGCCAATCCCACATCTCTGGCAGGAGACAATCCCACATCTCTAGAGGACTTTGCCTTAGAAACTGGAAGCCTCTTCTTTCCATTACAAGAAAGTACCAGACATGCTGTCTGTGTTCCTCCCTGGTCTCCTGTGGGTGCCCCTGGGGGTGGCACGTGAGAAACGGACTCCCCTGGGGAAGCGGCCATGGCCACAGAAGCACGCTGCCTCCTCCGCTCCATGACGGACCCAATGCTTCTGTCCCCCAAAACTCGCATGGTGAAACCGAGTCACCCAGGAGACGGCATCAGGAGGCAGGCCTGTGGGAGGTAATGAGGTCATGAAAGGAGATCCCTTACAGAGGGGTCCAGTCCCTTGTAAAAGATGCCCCAGAGAGCCTCCTGTCCCTCCTGCCATGTGAGGAGTCACTAGAATCTGCCCTCGATGAACCAGCAAGCAGGCTCTTACCAGACACCACCTCTGCCTGTCCCTGATGACGGACCTCTCAGCCTCCAGAAGCGGGAAGTACATTTCTCTTGTTTATATGTAACAGTTTATGGTACTTTTTTTTTGAGTCAGAACCCCTTGGGCTGGAGTACAGTGGCCTCATCACAATGCACCACAGCGTCTACCTGCTGGGCTCAGGCGATCCGTCTGTCACAGCCTTCCAAGTAGATGTAGCTGGGACTACAGGAACGCACCACCACACCCCGACAATTTTTGGATGGCTTATAAGGACAAAGTCTAGCCATGTTGCTCAGGCTGGTCTTGAACTCCTGGAATCAGACAGTCCTCTTGCCTCGGCCTCCCCAAGTGCTGGGATTACAGGCATGAGCCACTGTGCTCAGCAGTTTATGGTACTTTGTAACAGCAACTCAACTGACTAAGGCACCCGCCAAAATTATGGTACTCTTCTCTCTGCCTCACCAACTCCCTCCTCCCTGAAAAAAGGGTCTGGGAATCCAGGAAGGGGCTCCACTTTCTACTGTGAGTCATCACATAAGGGCCCCAGTCCTAACACTCTGCCTTCCTTTGCCACCACTCCTCTTCCGGCAGATTCACACCCATCCCCAGCCCTGGTACAACCAGTTCTATCCAGCCAAACCCCTCCTGCTTCTGTGTCAGAAGTGAGGGCTTTTAGGGCCAAGTGACTTGGCCCTCGGGATCTTCTGAGTCTGACACCATTTCTTCCCAATTCAGCATAATTTCAAACATAGTCCAGACAAGTATATTTATAGCATATTTTCATTTATAGAACACATAAAGTAGAAAAACAGGGAGCCTGTGAAAACAGCTTGGTGTGTCACCATGAAGTGTGAGGGGTGAGGAGGGCATTTGGAAGGTTATTACAGAACATGCCAGGTGTTGGTGCCACGAGGTGGGAATCCCAGGAAAGCATTTCATTCCTGAACCTCCAAGAGTCCGGGCGTGGGTCCAGAAAGGCCAGGGGAGGCAGTGGAGACAGGCATCTGGGGTCCTGGGAGACACCATTATCTGTGGCCCTATTAATCGGTTATTAAGGTTGAGCTCAGGAAAATAAATAAATAAGGAGGAGAGAAAAAAATAAAGAAGCCAAGATGAGTGGGACCAGCAATCAGCAATGAAGAGAAACAAATGCGTGTCCAGCTGGTTGGGGAAACACAATCCATACTGTTTATTTATTTTGAGTTGGGATCTCACTCTGTTGCCCAGGCTGGTCTCAAACTCCTGGGTTCAAGCAATTTTCCAGCCCCAGCCTCCCAAAGTGCTGGGATGACAGGCATAAGCCACCACGCCTGGCTGCTCCACTATGTTCTGTGGCATCTCACAGGTCTTACATGGGAACCTCATTTTGCACTCTCCAACACTTGTCTTTAGGCTCGTTTCCACTAAAAGCTAGCCTCTACTGTTTGCAGCTGACTGAAAGCCAAACATCCTCAGCTGGGATAATTCACTGCACTTTATGTGGGCTCCATAAGGGACAAATATTCTCAACGATATTGCAGAACCAAAGGCTGCCAAAGAAAATGCTTCAACTTTTCTTTCGATCCATTACATTAGTAGACAGTGGCTGCGACAGTGCTGAGAGCTGAACGCAGATCCGAGGTCACTGGGAGAAGCGGAAGTTCTGGTTCAGACAACGAGGAGCGACTTCACTGAGGCCTCGGCCTTTTAGTGGAGGCCCCAAACGGCTTAGGAGGAAGAACCATGGTGAAAAGAGGCCTTGCTACCCAGGGATGAATCGCAAAGGAGAAAGAAGCCCGTCTTCATCAAGTTTAAAACCAACCTGACCAGATCAAAGGGCTCTGCCACCATTTGACAGCATGCCAGAACAAAGCACAACATTCTTTGAAGGAAGACAGTGTAACCTGGACTCCTTGTGTATACACAGAGTGTCCAGCATAAGATAAAAAATTACTAGATGTGTGGAAGTGGATGGGCTTAATAGAAGATTCACAATTATGGAAGAAAAGGTCAGATTTTTGTTCCTGGTTTTTTGTTGAAGTTGAGCCTCAGTGCCTCATGGGACAGTATCAAGTGTTCAAATACACATGTAATTTTTGTTGAAGTTGAGCCTCAGTGCCTCATGGGACAGTATCAAGTGTTCAAATACACATGTAATTTTTGTTGAAGTTGAGCCTCAGTGCCTCATGGGACAGTATCAAGTGTTCAAATACACATGTGGGGGAAGAAATTAAGGGGAAAAATCTGAAGAAATCATGGCTGAAACATGCCTAATTTGGGTGAAAAATGTCAACCTACAGATCCAAGGAGGAAACCCTGCCTATATCACATTGACCAAGTGCTCACAATTACATAATTTCCCTGCTGACTTGCTGACTTGACAAAACTTTGGTCAGGCTTCTTCCCTACCCACAGGCCCCTGATTTGTGGCTCATCCCTAAGCTAAAGCAAAACTTAAGGTGCAAAGCATCCTCCCTTAACAGCCATTCCCAGTATCAGCCAACCACAGACAAAAACTGCCTGTTTAAGCGCCCTGACTTTGCCACCTGCTTCACCCCTGCTGCCTGCTTGAAGTCCTTTCAGTCCTGTTGACCCCTCCCTAGAAAAGGAAAGGCTTTTTCTGTTTTATTGTGAAAAACACTTGTAAATCCTGACATTGAAGTTGTTTGTCCCTATTGCGATAGTCTTTTTTTTGAGTTGGAGTCTCACTCTGTCACCCATGCTGGAGTGCAGTGACACACTCAAGGCCATCTCAGCCTCAAACTGCTAGGCTCAGGCGATCCTTCCACCTCAGCCTTCCAAGTGGCTGGAACTGCAGGCGAGCATTACCATACCCAGCTAATTTTTTTGATGTATTGTAGCGATAAGGTCTCACTGTGTTGCTCAGGCTGGTCTCAAGCCCACGAGCTCAGGCAATCCTCTTGCCTCGGCCTCCCAAAGTGCTGGGATTATAGGCTTGAGCCACCAGGCCCAGTCCAGATTTATTTTTATTTGGCATAGTCAAACTGCTGAACACTAACTATAAAGAGAAAATTCCTAGAAGCCAATAGAGGGAAAAAAGACAAGTATACAGGGGAAATAAACAACAATACTGAGCCCTCATTAGAAACAATGGCCACCAGAAAATGCTGGAGTGATAGCTTTAAAATGCAGAAATAAAAAATCATGGGCCCTAAATCCGATATCTAGTAAATATATCCATTAACAATGAGTGAAATAAAGACATTTTCAGGTAACTAAAAACTGAGAGAATCTGTCACCAGTAGACCTATGGCAAGAAATGTTAAAAGATGTTCTTCAGTTTGAAGGAAAATGACTTCAGACGGAAGTTCAGATCAAAAGGACAGACGAGGGGTGCTGAGAATGAGGGGCACGTGTCATTTTTGGCTAGAATGCGGATGGACAAACCGTGCGGGGTCTCAGAAGTCCTGATACAGAGACACAACCAGGATACAAGCCTTCCAGAGGAGCCAGTTTAGAGCTGGGCAGTCCCAGATGTGAATCCTAGTTCCGTCAATGCCCGGCAAATTACCATGGGCTGGTTGTTCACTTGTCATTCACTCAGCAAATATTAGTGAACATCGATGTGCAAGGTACTTCTCTAGGCCTGGGGGACTCAGCAGTGAACAAAACCATCTACATTTCTGTCTTCACAGGGCTTATAGTCCAGGAACATAAAGACATGCACATACGTTTCCTCCTCTGTTAAATCAACCTAACCAATATCTTAGAATTATGGTGGAGACTAAGATAAAGCATTTGAGATGCTCAGCAAAGCATATGGTGCTCATCAGACCTTTAATGACAGTCACCACACACTTCATGATGACAACAACCACCTTTCCAAGCACCAGCCTCTGCTTGTCTGTCAGAGTGAAGGAAAGGTGAAGAGGGAGAAAAGAGACACAAACAGAAGAGGCAGGCCACCTCAGTGGATGTCCTCTGCAGTGTCTAGCTCTTCTCTGCTTGGCCAGGCGATTCTGATCCTCCCTCCTTCTCTCTCTTTGGCTCCAAATGGGCACTGCCTTCTGCATCTCCACGGCCCTTACAGAACCCTCCAGAGGCCAATGACAAGTGTGATTCTGAACTGGAGGAGGAGCTGTGACTGTCAGAGTCTGTGATTTCATCAGCAATACAAACCCAACTGCAAGACTAGGTTATGTCTGTGCCTGTGGCCACAGATGGCTGCCACAGGCAAAGTGGCTGTGGCTGATGCAGCTCCCTTAGTAGCTGTTCTATTCTTGCTGCTGACAGATGCAAACGGAGGTTGAGAGGTTTAGGCTAAGGCAAGACCTAATACTTTAACCTAAAAAGGATGACAATTTACTTTGACGGAAAAGTCACTTGTACATTCTCAAACATCTCTAAGGCTGCCACAAATATCGAGTCTCATCAGTACCACAAAGACCTCTCATACAGGAGAGGACTATTGGCAGGGCACAATAGCTCAAGTTCATGATCCCAGCACTTTGGGAGGCTGGGGCAGAGTTTGAGGCCAGGAGTTCAGGACCAGCCAGGGCAACACAGTGAGATGTCATTTCTACAAAAAATAGAAAAGTTAGCCATGTGTGGTAGTGCACACCTGTCGTCCCAGCCCCTGAAGAAGTTGAAGTGGA
>NW_007234665.1:0-1183 GCF_000164805.1 Carlito syrichta
TTTTCTTCTATAGATTTTGTATTATTTTGTTAGATTTATACCCAAGTATTTCATTATTTTGGTGTTGATGTAAATGGTAGGTTTTTAATTTCAAATTCCAATTGTTCATGGTTGGCTTATAGGAATGCAAGCGACTTTTTTTTTGAGTTGGAGTCTCACTCTGTCACCCAGACTGGAGTGCAGTGGCTGCTCCCGGCCACCGCAGCCTCGACCTGCTGGGCTCCGGCGATCCTTCCGCCTCAGCCTTCCCAGTAGCCGGAATTACAGGCATGCGCTACCACGCCCAGCTGATTTTTTGATTTATTGTAGAGATGAGGTCTCGCTGCCCAGGCGGGTCTCGAACCCGCGGGCTCAGGCAATCCACCCACCTCAGCCTCCCAAAGGCGCGGGATTACAGGCTGAGCCACCGAGCCCGGCCGCAAGCGACTTTTTTATGACTATCTTAGATGGTTCAATCTTGAAAAGGTATAACCTTCCCTTTTGCTCTATATCAGGGGAAAGACATTTAATTTCTCAGCATTGTTTGACGTTAACTGTTGGTTTTCTGTAGATGTTATTTATCAGGATGAGGAGGTTCCCTCTATTCCTTCTTTGCTGAGAGTTGTGAGAAGATGTTAGATTTTGTCAAATGAATTTTCTGCATCTATTGATATGATCATATGATTTTCTTTTTTAGGGTTGATGCGATGGATTACATTAATATGTTTTCAATGTTAAAACAGCCTGACATACCTGGGATAAATCCTACTTGGTAATATGTATAATTCATTTTGTATATTGTTGAATTTTTTTTGCTAATATTTTGTAGATGAACTTTTCAATTCATATTAATGAAAAATATTGGTCTATAGTTTTTGTATC
Organism: Carlito syrichta; assembly: GCF_000164805.1. Lineage (NCBI taxonomy): Eukaryota > Metazoa > Chordata > Mammalia > Primates > Tarsiidae > Carlito > Carlito syrichta. Next base: position 862 of record NW_007234665.1, read on the forward strand.
TTATAATGTCTATGTTGGGTTTTAGTCTTCACTCACTGTGGGCTTATGATATGAGCTAGAAAGTATTCAATATTTCCACCTTATTTTACTGAAAATATTGTAGAGAATTTCTATCTTAAATGTTTGGTAGACTTCATCATTGAATGGGCTTTGAACTTTTAAAGGAAGGTTGTTAATTACTATTTATTAGATACAGGCCTACTCTGATAGTCTATTTCTTCCTTGTGAGAGTTTTGGTAGTTTGTGTCTTCTAAAAAATTGATCCATTTCATCTATGTTATCAAATTTGTAGGTATAGAATTGTTCACTGGATGCAGAATTT
>NW_007234666.1:0-7706 GCF_000164805.1 Carlito syrichta
GTAGTTGCCTATAAATAAGGACTCCATTTTCCAGATTCATGCTCGAAAGCACCATGATTCGTGTTTAGCCCATAGCAAGACGACCTTAAGCATTTTTGGTATTGAGAACCCGAGTAACGCGGATTCCTTATACTTACTGAGCAATAGGCAGTGAAATTTCCTTTAAGTGAGGACTCCCGTTACCCAGATTCCTACTTCAAAAACCTGATTCATAGTCACATCTTAGGAAGATGACCTGTAGTTTTGGGTATTGAGGACTCATATAAGGAAGATTCCTTATAATTCCTTAGCAATATGACATGTAGTTTCCTGTATATGACGACCTCCATTACCCAGCTTCCTGCTTCACTCTGCAGGATGCTGAGACAGTTCCTGGTGACCAAGTATTCCAGTTTTTTGGATACCAAGAGAAGGACGTCCATAATGTTCTTTGGGAACTGGAATCCAAGATTCCTGGTTCCCCTTCACAAGACCTCCCCCAAATGTGGAATATTCCAAACACAAAACCCCAATTCCTACTGCCAAACCACAAGTATTCTCTGCACTTTGAGGTAAACTGAATCGAGGAATTTTAAACCAATACACCTTTTGATTTTGGGGAATATGATTATGGTCATAGATGGTTCCAGGAAACAAAAGGATTTGTAGGGCCAAATCCTTGATTACAACTAACAAGAAGACCAGAAAGATACTGAGGATCTGTAATGACAGATTTAGCGTATCCACGGAGCAATTAACTCTGTAAATATATTGACCCAGAAGACCAGATTGCTGATTAAACCTTATCAAGAGGCTCTGTAGATTCCGGAATGTGAGAACTCCTAGAACAGGATTCCCTTTCCGTTCTCAGCAAGATGCCCTGATTTTCCTGTCCATGTGTATTCCAAAACTCTGTATACAAAAATGCAGATGCCTAGATATTTCCTAGGGACCTGGATTCCATGAATCCTGGGCACAGTTTTTATACTTCGTACTAAATATTTGGCAACTGCAAAACCCTCGACCCCTCTCCAAATAAAGTACAAACGGAAATTTAAGGATTACCAAGTTCATGTTAAGACCAAAGTTACATCCAAATACGGCAAAATGATACATTTTTTTTCAGGGAATCTGGCCTTTATTGTCCCGAGGAAACTAAGGGAATGTATTACCAGATACCCGATTATAACTCTCAAGAGGACCAGAATGTTCCTGGAGTCCTGAAATGACTGATTCATAATACCCACAAGCCACATATCTCCGAAACATGAGATGAACTCGAAGCCTTGATACTTGTTTATATCACAGCAAGACACCCTGAGAATTTTTCAGAATGTGGACTAATTTATCACAGATTCTTTATTCTTCCTTAGTGAGGGTCCATGTAATGTCCTGTATATGAGGACTCCCTTTTCCCAGAATCCTGTTTGGAAACCCTGACTCTTGTTTTGCTATTAGCAAGAGGTCATGTAGATATTGGGGTGGAGGAACCGTGTAAAATAGGTTTCTTTTTTTTTCTCCTTAGTTAGTGATTGTGTAGATTCTGGATATGAGTACTGGTGTTAACTATGTTCCAGCTTCTAAACCCTGATTCTTGTTTAGGCAACAGGAAATGGCCTGTTGATTCTTAGGACTGTGCACTGTTATAACCCTGATACATTTTCTTCCTTGACAAGGGGTTGTGTATTTTCCTGTATTATAGCATTCTCATTAGATACATCCTGCTTCGAAACTCTGATTCCTTTTTAGCACATTCCAAGATGCTTTGCAGATGTTTGGGATTGAGGACTCGTGTAACTCAGATTCCTTATTCTTTCATAGCAAAAGGTCATGCAGTTGCCTGTAAATAAGGACTCCATTTCTCAGATTCATGCTCGAAAACACTATGATTTGTGTTTAGACATAGCAAGACAACCTGAAGTTTTTGTGGGATTAAGGACAGGAGTAACGCAGATTCATTATCCTTACTTAGCAATAGGCAGTGAAGTTTCCTGTATGTGAGGACTCCCATTACCCAGATTCATACTTCAAAAACCTGATTCGGGGTTACCTCTTAGGAACACGGTCTGTAGTTTTGGGAGTGAGGACTCATATAACGAAGAATCCTTATTCTTCCTTAGCAATATGACGTGCAGTTTCCAGTATATGACGACCTCCATTACCCAGCTTCCTGCTTCACTTTTCAGGATGACGAGACAATTCCCGGTGACCGAGAATTCCAGTATCTTGGATATCAAGAGAAAGACGTCCATAATGTTCTTTGGGAACTGGAATCCAAGATTCATGGTACCCCTTCACAAGACCTTGCCAAAATGTGGAATCTTCCAAACCCAACATCCCAATTCGAACCTGCACTCCCACAAGAATTTTCTGTAATTTGAGGTCACAAGAATCAATGAATTTTGTACCATTATACCTTTTGATCCTGGGGAATATGATTATGGTCATATATGTTCCTAAGAAACAAAAGGAGTTGTAGGGCCGGAGCGTTGATTACAACTAACAAGAGGAGCAGAATGCTCCTGAGGATCTGTAATGACAGATTTAGCGTATCCACGGAGCAAGTAGCTCTGAAAATGTAGGGATCCAGAAGCCCACATTGCTAATTAAACCTTATCAAGAGGCCCTGTAGATTCTGGAAAATGATAAATCCTAGAACGGGATTTCCTTTTCGTTCTCTGTAAGATGCCCAGATTTTTTCTGTCAATGTGAATTTCAAACTCAGTATATCAAAAGACAGATGACCAGCAGGTTCCTAGGGAAGTGGATTCTACGATTCCTGTTTACCTTTAAAAATACGTACTAAACATTTGGCAACTGCAAAACACTTGTCCCGCCTCAAAATAAAAAGAGACATGGAAAGGGAAGGATTACAGGGTTCACCTTAATACCAGAGGCACATACAAATATTGCAAGAAGATTCTTTTTGTCCTGGAATCTGGCCTTAGTTTTTCTGAGGAACCTAACGGACTTGGAGTGCCCAATACCCGTTTGCAACATTTAAGAGGACCAGAATGTTGCTGGAGTCCTGAAATGACCGATTCATAATATCCGAATGCTAAATTGCTCCGAAACATTTGGGGAGCTCGAAGCTCTGCTTCATGTTTGTCGCATAGCAGACACCTTGGGAATTTTTTGGATTGGGGACGCGTACAGCAAAGATTCTTTATTCGTACTTAGTTGGAGGCCATGTAGAGTCCTGTATATGTGGACTCTCTTTCCCCAGATTTCTGTTTTGAAACCCTGATTCTTCTTTAGCCCTTAGTAAGACGTCGTGTAGATTTTTTGATAGATGAAGCTTGGAAAAAGATTTCTTCTTTTTCTTAGCAATAGGCCAAGTAGTGTCCTGTATATGAGGATTGCTATTACCCATATTCATGCCTTGAAACCCTGATTCTTCTTTAGGCGTCAGCAAGTGGCCCTGTAGATTTTCAGGACTGAGGACTCATATAACACAGATTTCTTATATTTTGAAACAGCCGTGCAGTTCCCTGTATATGAGTACTCCTGTTCGCAGATACATGCGTCAAAAGCTTGATTCTTGTTTAGATCTTAGGAAGTCGCCATGTACTTGTAGGGGATTGAGAAAACATGTCACCCAGATTCCTGATTCTTTCTTAGGAAAAGTCCGTGCAGTTGCCTGTATGTGAGGTTTTAATTTTAATTTTCTAGGTTATGCTTCAAAAACCCTAATTTGTGTTTAGCCCTTAGCAAGACACCCTGAAGTTTTTTTTGTAATGGAGGACACGTGTAAACATGGTTCCTTATTCTCCTTTAGCAATACAGAGTGCGGTTTCCTGTATATGAGGACTGCCATTATCCAGATTCCTTCTCCCAAAACCTGAAAGTTGGTTACCTCTTAGCAAGATGCTCTGTAGGTTTTTGGGATGGAGGACTCGTGTAAGCAAGATTCCTTATTCTTGCATAGCAACAGGACCTGTAGTGTTCTGTATATGAGGACTCCCATTACTGAAATTCATGCTTCATTCTCAACAAGACGCCAAGATATTTCCTGGTGACCTAGAATTTCAGTTCCTTTGATATCAAGAGAAAAACTCGCATAAAGTTCTTCAGGAATTGGAACCCAAGATTCCTGGTCCGTTTTCAAAACGCACACTAAAAATATGACAATATAGAAGCCCAGATTGCTGTTTAAACCTTATCAAAAGACCTTGTAGATTTAGGTGATTGATAACTCCATGAACCGGATTCCCTTTCCGTTCTCAGCAAGATGCCCTGATTTTCCCTGTTCACGTGGATTCCAAAAGTCTGTATACATAATGCAGATGCCCAGATGTTTCCTAGGGACGTGGATTCCATGAATCCTGGTTACATTTTAATAATTCGTACTAAATATTTGGCAACTGCAAATCCCTCGGCCCCTCTACAAATAAAGTACAAACGGAAATTTAAGGATTACCAAGTTCATCTTAAGAACAAAGTTACATCCAAATATGACAAAATGATTCTTTCTTTCCAGGAATCTGGCCTTAATTGTCGCAAGGAACCTAAGAGACTTGTACTACCAGATACCAGAGTACAACTCTCAAGAGGTCCAGAATGTTGCTGGAGTCATGAAATGACTGATTCATAATACCCATAAGCCAAATATCTCTGAAACATGAGACGAGCTTGAAGTCTTGATTCTTGTTTATACCGCAGCAAGACACCCTGAGAATTTTTCAGATTGTGGACTAGTGTATCACAGATTCCTTATTCTTCCTTAGCGTGGGATCGTGCAATGTCCTGTAAATGAGGAATCCCTTTCCCCAGAATCCTGTTTGGAAACCCTGATTCCTGTTTTGCCATTAGGAAGATATGATATTGAGATGTAGGAACCGTGTAAAACAGGTTTCTTATTTCTCCTAAGTTAGAGATCATGTAGATTCTGTATATGAGAACTGCTATTAACCATGTTTCAGCTTTTAAACCCTGATTATTTTTTAGCCCACAGTAGATGGCCTGCTGATTCTTAGGACTGTGGACTGCTATAACCCCAATTCTTTTTCTACCTTGGCAAGGTGCTGTGTATTCTCCTGTATAATAGGTCTCTCATTAGATACATCCTGCTTCAAAACTCTGATTCCTTTTTAGGACTTTCCAAGATGCTCTGTAGATTTTTGGGATTCAGGACTTGTGTAATCCACATTCCTTCTGCTTTCTTGGTAAGACGTCATGGAATTGCCTGTAAATAAGGACTCCATTTCCCAGATTCATGCTCGAAAACACCATGATTAATGTTTACCCCATAGCAAGACAAACTGAAGTTTTTTGGGGATTGAGGACACGAGTAACACACATGCCTTACTCTTACTTAGCAATAGGCAGTGAAGTTTCCTTTATGTGAGGATTCCAATTACCCAGATTCCTACTTCAAAAACCTGATTCGTGGTTACCTCTTAGGTTATGGCCTGTAGTTTTTGGGATTGAGGACTCATATAAGGAATTTTCCTTATACTTCCTTAGCAATATGTCATGTCGATTCATCTATAAGATGACTTCCTTTACCCAGCTTCCTGCTTCATTATGCAGGATGCTGACACAGTTTCTGGTACCGAGAATTCCAGTTTGTTGGATATCATTAGAAAGACGTCCATAATGTTCTTTATGAACAGGACCCAAGATTCCTGGTTCCCCTTCACAAGACCTCCCCAAAATATGGAATCTTCCAAACCAAACATGCCAATTCCTACCTGCCCACCCACAAGAATTTTCTGTACTTTTAGGTCACCTGATTCGAGTAATTTTGTAAAAATATACCTTTGATTCTGGGGAATATGATTATGGTCATTGATTTTCCCAGGAAACAAAAGCATTTCAAGGGCCAGATTCTTGATTATAACAAACAAGAGGACCAGAAAGATTCTGAGGATCTTTATTGACAGATTTAGCGTATCCACAGAGCAACTGGCTCTGAAAATGTAGGGACCCAGAAGCCCAGATTGCTGATTAAACCTTATCAAGAGGCCCTGTAGATTCCAAAAAATGAGAAGTCTTAGAAACGGATTTCCATTTCGTTCTTAGTAAGATGCCCTGATTTTTCCTGTCGATGTGGATTCCAAATTCAGTATATCAAAAGACAGATGCTCAGAAGTTTCCTAGGGACGTGGATTCCATGATTTCTGGTTACCATTAAAAGTACGTAGTAAACATTTGGCAAGTGCAAAACCCTTGTACCTTCTTAAAATAAAAAGAGACATTGAAAGGGGAAGGATTACAGGATTTACCTTCAGACCAGAGTTACATCCAAATATGGCAAGAAGATTCCTTTTGTCCTGTAATCTGGCCTTAGTTGTTTCGAGTAACCTAACAGACTTGGAATGCCCAATACCCATTTACAACTTTTAAGAGGACCTGAAGGTTGCTGAAGTCCTATAATGACCGATTCATAATATCCGCATTCTAAATTTCTCTGAAACATTTGGGAGCGCGAAGCTCTGTTTCTTGTTTGTCCCATAGCAGATACCCTGGGAAGTTTTTGGATTGAAGATGCATACAACAATGATTCTTTATTCGTACTTAGTTGGAGGCCGTGTAGTGTCCTGTATGTGAGGACACTCTTTCCCTAGATTCCTGTTTCGAAACCCTGATTCTTGTTTAGCCCTTAGTAAGACGCAATGTAGATTTTTTGATGGAGGAACCGTGGAAAACAGATTTCTTATTTTTTCTTAGCAAGAGGCCATGTAGTTTCCTGTATATGAGTATTTCTATTACCCACATTCATGCCTCGAATCCCTGATTCTTCTTTAGCAGTCAGCAAGATGCCCTGCAGATTTTCAGGACTGAGGACTCATGTAACCCAGATTCCTTATTTTTAGCAACAGCTGTGCAGTTTCCTGTATATGAGCACTCCTGTTCACAGATAGTGGCATCGAAAGCTTCATTCTTGTATAGATCTTAGGAACACACAGTGTACTTTTTTGGAGATTGAGAAAATATGTCACCCACATTCCTTATTCTTTCGTAGGAAAAGTCAATGCAGTTGCCTGTATTTGGGGATTTCATTTCCTTAGTTTATGCTTCAAAAACCCAAATTCGTGGTTTGCTCTTACCAAGACACCCTGAAGTTTTTAATGGGATGGAGGACACGTGTAAACCAGACTCGTTATACTCCTTTAGCAATAGATTGTGCAGTTTCCTGAATATGAAGACTCCCATTATTCAGATGCCTACTCCAAAAACCTGAATGGTTCTCATATAACCCAGATTCCTTATTTTTAGCAACAGCCATGCAGTTACCTGTATATGAGTACTCCTGTTCTCAGATACCTGCGTCGAAACCTTGATTCTTGTTTCGATCTTAGGAAGACCCCGTATATTTCTTTGGAGATTAAGAAAACATGTCACCCACATTCCTTACCCTTTCTTAGGAAAAGTCAGTGCATTTGTCTTATATGAGCATTTCATTTCCCTAGTTTATGCTTCAAAAACCCAAATTCGTGTTTAGCCCTTTGCCAGAAACACTGAAGTTTTATTGGGATGCAGGAAACGTGTAAACCAGATTCCTTATTCCCCTTTAGCAATAGGCCATGCAGTTTCCTGTATATGAGGACTCCCATTATCCAGAATCCTACTCCCAAAACCTGAATGGTGGTTATCTCTTAGCAAGATGGTCTGTATGTTTTTGGGACGGAGACCTCGTGTAAACAAGATTCCTTATTCTTCCATAGCAACAGGTCGTGTAGTGTTCTGTACATGAGGACTCCCATTACGGAATTTCCTGATTT
>NW_007234667.1:0-1019 GCF_000164805.1 Carlito syrichta
TACTGACGACCTGGGATCCTGGAGATTGTGGCTGGTGTAGCCCACCGTGCCCTCCGCTGAGGGAGCACTTGGCACATGGGCATGTCTACGCTGGATCTCTGACCCTTCCTCCCACCTTGTTCCTCAGGGTATACCCACTCGCTTCTCCCAGAGGCTCCCTTGGGGAAAGAAAGGGCATGACTCTCAAATCTTCAGGGGGGCAGGGACAGCCAGGTGACTCACGCATGTCTCTTCAGCATTCAGGGAGGCCAATAGGGGAAGATGGTCAGAGCCTGGGAACTCCAGACCAGGCTGGACGCCATAGCAAGCCCCCACCTCGACCTCCAAGCAAAACCCAGAAAACCTTGGATGAGTACAGGCCTTGGCAGGAGGATTGCCTCTGGCCCAGAGTTCAAGACGAGGCAGGAGACCAGGATGTTGATCAAATAGAAAGCCTGTGATAGCTGGAGTTGGGAGACTGAGGCCGAGAGTTTGACCCAAGTTGGGTGGTTTTAGAGCAGCCTGGGCACCCAAGTGAGGAAATACATGTAAGAAAGGAAGAAAGAAAGAAAGAAAGAAAAAAGAAAGAAAGAAAGAAAGAAAGAAAGAAAGAAAGAAAGAAAGAAGGAAGGAAGGAAGGAAGGAAGGAAGGAAGAAATAAAAGAAAAGAAAAAGAAAGAAAACAATTCTTCTGCAAAACTTCTGCCCTCAGTCCTTCCCTGCCAGTCAATCACATGTGAATGTCCCCCAAGTTCAGAACCTTTCACCCTCAATCCCCCCACATGGATGCTTGCACTTTGGTGTGGGAGTTCCCAAGGCTCCCTGGCCATGTTCCTGCTGACTCTCCTCTCAAGGTGTGAAATGTGCCTCAGGCAGGCAGAACCTCCGACTTGGCAACAAGGACCTTTCACCAAGATAGGCAAGAGAAACATTCCTCATCTGGGGACATTTCTTCCCTCCAATCCAATTTTTCCTGGATCTAAAGACAGTTGCTCTGTGAACACACCATGTGCAGTTGTCAATCTGTGTACGATTCTGAT
>NW_007234668.1:0-6804 GCF_000164805.1 Carlito syrichta
CAGGCTCGATGGCTCAGCCTGTACTCCTAGCACTTTGGGAGGCTGAAGCAAGTGGATTGCCTGAGCCCGTGGGTTTGAGACCAACCCAGGTGACTTGGCAAGACCTTGACTCTACAATAAAATTTTTAAAAATAGCTGGACATGGAAGCGTGTGTTTGTAGTTCTGGGTACTTGGAAGGCTGAGGCGGAAGGATCACTGGAGCCCAGCAGGTCGACACTGGGGTGGCCATGAGTGTGTGTGCCACTGCACTCCAGCCTGGGTGAAGGAGTGAGACTCCAACTAAAAAAAAAAAAAATGTGTACATATATATACATACATATATATATATGTCTAATGGTGCACAAATAAGAGCTAGTCCCAATCTTATTAAGCCTATTTCAAAAAAAAAATCAAGGAGAACAGATTGCTCCCTAACTCATTCAGCAAAATCCATATCAATCGGATACCAAAATCAGGGAAGGATACAACAAAAAAAGGAAACCACAGGCCAACATCCCTGGTGAATACAGAGGTAAAAATTCTCAACAAAATACCAGCATACTTAATTCAACAGTAAACCAAAACCAGAATCCATCACAAAGAAGTGGGTTTTTTTCCAGAGATGCAAGGATGATTCAACATGCACAAATCAATAAACAGGATTCCCCACATAAACAGAATGGAAAATAAAATGATATCATCAGTTCTCTGAATATATACTGAATAGGTAACGAGATACCATCCAATATCCCTTCATGATCAAAACCCCAGACTAGGAATTGAAGCAACATTCATCAAAATAACGAGAGCCACATATGACAAACATACAGCCAACATTACACTTGACAGGCAAAAGTTTAAAACATTCCCCTGAGAACTGGATCAAGACAAGCGTGTCCACTCTCATCACTCCTATCTGACACGGTACTGGAAGTCCTAGCCAGAGCAATCAGGGAAGAGATAGAAATATAAAACACACAAATGGAAAAAGAGGAAGTCAAACTGTCTCTGTTCACTGATGACATGGCTGTATACCTAGAAAACCCTCAACGCTCCACTATCAGACTCCTAGACTTGACAAACAACTTCAATAAAGTTTCAGGATACAGACTCAACGTACAAAAATCAGAAGCATTTCTATACACCAATAATGTTCAAGTTGAGAACCACATCAGGAACACAGTGCCACTTAGAGACAGAGACACACACACAACCCCCCCCCCCGAGAATACATCTAACCATGGAAGTGAGAGATCTCTACAATAACTACAAAACACTGCTAAAGGAATTAGAAGTGACACAAAAAATGGAAAAACTCTATCCTCATGGACTGGAAGAATCAATATTATTACAATATCCATAATGCCCAAAGCAGTCTAGAGATTCAACACAATTACCAATGCCATCATCCTTCACATATTTAGAACAAAACAATCTTGAAGTTCACATGGAACCAAAAAAGAGCCTCAAAGCTCAAAGCAAACCTAAGCAAAAAGGAGAAAATGTTATTTCTTTCTCTTATCCACTTGATCTTTCAGTTATTGGCATCACAAAATTATATCTGCACAAACTGTGTCCATATTAACTAAAATGAGTTTGATACATTCATCTCTTCAATCATGGCCAAAACAACAGTGGTACGAGGTTTTCTCATTGTCCACGATTTACCTGGAACAGAGATCTTTCTCCTCATGAGGCTTTGGGTTCCTGCCTAGTCTTTGTTTTTAAATGGAAGGGCTCCCCTCATTGCAGGGTGGGACTGGTGGTATTCAGCTTTTGGTTACCTGGGGATGTCTTGAAATCTCCCTCATTTCTGAAGGACAGTTTGGCTAAATACAGGATTCCTTGGCTGATGGGTTTCTGTTCTCCTAACACTTTGGATACTTCGATGCACTGCCTTTGCCCCCCAAAGTTTTTGATGCTACATCTGAGAATCTTACGGAGAAATTACGAAGAGGGCTATCCTCCTGCCAGCCCAATAACATATCTTGATGTGTCTTACACAACGGAACATGTTCTTATGTGATCATGATGGCAGTTAAGTGGCACCATCATTTTGAGACCAATCATTCAGAGTTCAAAGAAAAAGGGGCGAATGGGGGGTACACATTAAGGGGTCTTGAGAAGACAAAACAGTATTTCAGATTTTTCAACTACCAGTGAAACAATATGGAAGCATACTGCAGGTTTAAGTTTTTTTTATTTTTATTTTTTCTGAGTTGACTCGCTCACCGTTTCCTAGGCTGGAGTGCAGTGGTGTGATCACAGCTCTCCACAGGCTCGACCTCCCAGGCTCAGACAACCCTTCCGCCTCAGCCGGCCGAATAGCTAGGACCACAGCTGCATGACACTATATGCCCGGCAGTTTTTTTAATTTACTGTAGATATGAGGTCTCGCTATGTCACCCAGGCTGTTCTTGAAATCCTAGGCTCAAGTGATCCTCCCACCTAGGCCTCCCAAATTGCTGGGATTACAGGCATGAGCCCAGCCAGACTGTAATTCTTAAGGAAGTCAACATCAGTCTCTAGAACTCACCTCGACCAAAAAAACAAAACAAGACCAAAAAATCCTTTTGTTAAAAGGACAAAAAGGTTATTACAAACAACCAAAAAAAAACCACACAAAAAAAACGGCGGGGTGGGGGAGGGGAGTATTCTAGCCAGCGTCAGGTGCTCTGACCTCATGGAGCCATGGCAACGGAATGCCCACCAGCCTATATAAGCCCCTGGCTGGCCTGAGGTTTCTGGTCGTTATTGCCCAGGGAGCTACTTGTGGTGACCTGAGGAGTCAGACCATGTCGAGCCCGCTGTCTCCTTGTTGTTATCGACTCTGTTTGCTTTTCCCTTTTTCCCACTTTCCTTCTTTTTTCTCACTTGCTCTTCTCTCCATTTCCTTTCGATTTGTCTTTCTTTTTTTATCCCTTGTCTCTCCTCTTTCTTTGCTTATTCTTTTATTCTCTCCCCCTTCTCTTCCTTTTCCCAGTTTGTTTTCCTCTCCTCTGTGTCCTTCCTTGTGTGTGTCTTGTGTTTCCCGTTTTCTGTTTACATTTAGCTAGTTTACATTGTTAGTATCGTTTGCACACTCAGTGTTTTTTCTTAGCTTTCTTAGTAGTCTTAGACGGTAGATTTTGCATGTTTTTTCAGTGGTGTTAGCCGACCGTTATCATTGCTGTTGTTCAGGTTCCTAGTTGCTACTAGTGTTGTTCATCTTCTTACAGTTACTATTAGTGTTGTTCATATTCACACCGTAGCGCTGCAGTTAGTGGCCAGTGTAGTCAGACCGTACAGCAGCGGGCATGCAGCAGCGCGTGCAGCCGGGCGAGCGGCGGGACGTGATCTCTGCCACGATCAATGAGGACACACTAACGTATTACCGAGTCCTCGGGGTCATGGGCTGCGGTTCCTATGGCGAAGTCAAGCTTCTCCAGCACGCAAAGACCGGGACCCCGGTCGCTCTCAAAGTCGTGCCAAAGCAGCAGTCGGCCTCCAGCGACAGAGAGGTTCAGGCCATGAAAGTGCTACGACACCCCAACATTCTGAAACTCTTCCAAGTTATCGAGGGTGCACACAGCACAGACTTCTTAACGGAACTCGCTCCTGGAGGTGACCTGGACCAACACCTCCTCCGCAAAGGCCGCATGGGGGAAGACAAGGCCCGCCAGCTCTTTGTTCAGATGTGCTCGGCCATCTGTTACTGCCACCACCGGAAAATAGCGCACAGAGACCTCAGGCCCGCGAACATACTCCTTGACCAACACCAGCGTGTCAAAATCTCCGGCTTCGGCCTCAGCACCCAGTTTGAGGACGGGCAGATGCTGACCCTCAGGTGTGGGGCTCCCGGTTACATGGCTCCAGAGGTCCTCCTGGGGCGTGAGTACCACGGCCCAGCCGTGGACACATGGAGCCTCGGAGCCACCCTCCACTGCATGGTGGCTGGGAATCCGCCATTGGACAAAGATTCGCCAGACCTCCGAAAACACAGCACGACAGCCACGTTCAGAATACCCTTTTATTTCACTTCTCCGCTGGAAGTCCTTATCAAAAAACTAATGCCAATCGATCCTAGGAAGAGGCTCGCCCTGGAGAACATCGTGAGACGGGATGCCTGGGTCGGCCCCGGGCTGCAGGAAGCAAGGGAGCCTGAAAAGCCACTACGCCCGAGTCGCCTGCACCCGCAACTTGTGCAGATCATGGGAACCATGGGGTTCCAGCAAGAAGGAATTCAACGCTCCCTGTCCCAGAAAAACTACGATGACACCATGGCCACCTACCTGCTGCTGCACCACAGGAAAGGCCAGGGCCAGGACACCACCACCGCCACAGAACCACCTCCGACGACCAGAGGAAGCACGGCTGCCGGTCCCCGACTAGAGCTGCAGGCAGCGAACCCCAGCACAACCCAACGTGGCTCTGCGGCCTGGCCCCCCGGCAGCCGAGGGGAAGACCCGGAAAAAGATGCCTGTCGTCACAAAACCCCCGACACCAACTCTGGGCAGCCAGAGGCTGGGACTTCGGCCTCTCCCAGCAAAGACAGCCAGGGCTGGCCGAGAGCCGTGAGGCGTTTTGTCAACCTTTTCAGATGTTGCTGCCTGCCGGACCTGAAGACCCACCGACAGACGAACCAGAGGGCTCCGGTCGATCCCCGAGACAGGTGAGGCTAAGCCACAAACCAGGTGTGTGGGGCGGTCAAGCTGGGCAGGCTTCCTGCGCAGCATGCTGTTTATTATGTTTTGTTTTTGAGTGGGAGTCTCACTCTGTCGCTCAGACTGGAGTGCAGTGGCTGCTCCCAGCCACCACAGCCTCGACCTGCTGGGCTCCGGCGATCCTTCCACCTCAGCCTTCCAAATAGCCGGAACTACAGGCGTGCGCTACCATGCCCGGCAAATTTTTTTTCTTTTTTTTTGATTTATTGTAGAGATGAGGTCTCACCAAGTTCCCCAGGCAGGTCTCGAACCCACGGGCTTAGGCAATCCACTCACCTCGGCCTCCCAAAGTGCGGGACTACAGGTTGAGCCACCGAGCCCGGTCGTTTATTATGTTTTTGTTCATACCACGTCTAAGTGACAAATCCTAACTGTGCACATTTGTGGGGTACCATGGGGTATTGAGAAGTATGTATACACGGTGGCATGGTGACATCAAGCTACTCAGCATAGCTCAGAAAGAAAAAAACTGCAGACGTCACTCGGGTTGATATCCACAGGGTGACCTCACAGGACACAGGAGACGGACAGTGACCGGAAGCTCGGGGGGCCACCCAGGGAGGGAAAGGGGATTTGCTGGTCAGAGGGCTCCCAGTTTCAGGTGGACAGGAGAAAGTAGTTCTGGCATCAGGCGCAGGGTGACTGTCACCCAGGAGACTGCAGGGGGGACCGCAGAGGACCCGAGAACCCACTCTGATGTCTCCCGCGTTCAGGATGAAGAGCAAGCCCTGCACTCCCGCCATCGAGAAGACACCGTACGGGGCCTCGGCCAGTGGCGATGCACACAGTTGCAGGCGGAGCCGTCTGCCCAGCACATGCTGCCCCGAGGCTTCGCCCAGCTACGGGCAGATGGTGCAACTACCGCAGGGTCCCGGCAGGGATTCTGCGGGATATGGCATCCATTTCCCAGCCTCCAGTCCTGTGACCTTCAGAGACAGCCTGTCAGCCCTCAGGGGCGAGCTGAAAGGATGGCTTGGACCCTTGGGGGGTCCTCCCCCCAGGGTGACATCAGAGCAGGTGGCCTTTTCCTAGGCCACTTCTTCCTCCTCCTCGCCACCCCTCCCCCCCGTCTTTGCCTCCTTATGTGGGGGAGGGGACAGAGGTCTCAATAAATTGCATTTACTTCAAATCTCAGAGTACACTGGGAGCGCCGGGAAAAGGGATCACGGGTATGTTGCTGGTCTGCATCCTTCCCGCACGGAACCGGGGCTGTGCACATCCCATGAGGGCACCACGCCAGGGGTGCGGTCCAGGGAGCTCATCAGAAAAGCCCCTTCCGCAACTGTCCAGGGAGCCTCTGACCGCCACACACGACGACAAGCAGGTCCACCCGACGAGGCCCCAGGTGTATGCACGGCAAAAGCGCACATGTCCTGCATGGCGACGTTTTCAGAAGGAGCCAGGGGAGCTCGAGGCTCGTCTGCCTGTGTCAGCCACGCAGAGAGCTGGGAAGGTCCTCGACGCAGGCTGTGATGGCAGGGAGAGGAGCGGTGTGGGTGTGGTCCCCAGAGAAGCCCGGGGGTCACGTGACTGTGCGGCCAGGGTCCTGACTGCAGGAAGGAGTCAGGCCTTTTCCCCCTGGTGCTGTTTCCACCTCTGGATGGCAGAGGCAGGGAGCGGTCTCACTCAGCTCAGAAGCCTGGCCCAGGTGCGCCCGGTGACCCAGGGATCAGACCCAGACCCCGCTGGGGAGGCCTTGCTTCTTGGCTGGGAAGATGACACAGGGGCCTGCCTCGCCACACACCAGAGTCGCCTGTTCCCAGGGGCAAAGGAAGGACAAGCACAGTACCGTGTCCGCCCGCCACTGATCCTGATCCTGGGGCCGCGGGGGCAGATTCTGAAGGAGGTGGTCTGGAGGGCTCCCCTGCCTGAGTGTGCTTCCCAGGAAAAGGCCAGGAGGCGTTCCAGGCAGAGGGAAGCCAGAGTGGCAGAAGCACACGGGACAGAGCTGCCAGGAGGCTGACGCCGGGTGGGAGCAGCTGCTGCCAGGATGGCCCCCACGGGGCACTCGCTCTGGGTCTGCGGTCTCACCCACCCCCTGCCCAGCTCCCCTGGCGGAACACCTTGCTCCTGAGGTGCCTCTCCTCCTCTGGGAGCGTCGCGGCTGGGCCGGCTGGGCCA
>NW_007234669.1:0-17509 GCF_000164805.1 Carlito syrichta
CAATACAAGAATTCATATGGAAACATAAATGACTTCGAATTGCCAAAATAATCCTCAGCACAAGAAAAGCAGAGCAGGAGGCATCAAACTCCCAGACTTTAAACTCTATTATAAAGCTACAATAATCAAAACAGCTTGATATTGGTACACAAATGGGCATATAGACCAATGGAACAGGATAGAAATTCCAGAAGCAAAACCTCAATTTCTCAACCAACTAATCTTCGACAAAGCATCCACCAACAATTGGGGAGAGGAGAAGCTATTCAGTAAATGGTGCTGGGAAAACCTACTGAACACATGCAGAAGATTAAAACAAGATCCCTACCTATCACCATACACAAAAATCAACTCTAAATGGATTAAAAACCTAAATGTAAAACCTCAAACTATAAGAACCTTAGCAAATGCAGGAGACACCCTTATGGAAATTGGAACTGGCAACCAATTCCTGATAAAAACCCCAAGTACCCATGCCATAAGAGATAAAATAGACAAGTGGGACCTCATCAAACTGACAAGCTTCTGCAAAGCCAAAGAAATCATCAAGAGAGCGAGGAGTCAGGCCACAGACTGGGAAATAATATTTGCCAACTGTATGTCTGACAAAGCATGTAGGTTTCTTTCAAGCACATAGAATGAATGCAGTCTCAAAGAGAAAAAATATCAAGGCATGAAGACAGCTTACAACTAACCCATAAGCCAGAATTTTTTTTCTTTTGAAAGCAGGATTTATTGAGAGGACGGGAAAGCTCCCACAGTGGGATGGGACCCGAAGGGGTTGCCCCATAAGCCAGAATTTAAAGAGCTGGAAGGAGTAGAATTTGCCCACAAAGAATCAAAAATAATGACAAAGAGATTCAAGGGAAGAAAGAATTTTGAAAAGAAAAGTAGGAAACCACCCAAATGTCCATCAACTGCTGAATACATGAATAAAATGATATGTCTATTAAATAATATTATTCAGCAATAAAAAGGAATGAAATACTGATACATGCTACTAGGATGAACCTTTAAAACATTATGCTAACTAAAAGAACCCTGTCACAAACAACCATATATGTATGATTCCATTTGTATGAAATGTCCATTGAGACTGAAAGATTAGTTGTTCCCTAGGGCACTAAAAAGAGGGGAGAATATTTGGGTAGTGGAAAAAAAAGGGAGTGACTGATATTGGGCATAGAGTTTTTTGGATGAATAATGAAAATATTTTAAAACTGTGGTGATGGTTGCACAACTCCATTAATGCACCCCAAACTATTGCATTTTAGACTTTAAATACCTGAATTGTGTGGAATACAGACTATATCTCAATAAAGTTGTAATTTTTTGTAAAAAGGTGAAACTAGCAAAGTTGCCTGTAAAAGAAATAAGTATGTCTTCTAAGAAAACTTCTGAGGCAACATTCTATGACTTGTAAACCAGTCATGTGGGATTTTTTTTAGTCTGGATTTTTAAATTTATGTGTAGGCAACACTTCTTTTTTATTTGCATTTGGTAACATTCTTAAGACTTTTACATAGCCACTTATGTCTTTTTCTTCTTAAATTCATCTAGATTTTCTGTAAATTAGCATTGGGGTTTTTTTAGCATTGGGTTTTATAATTAGTAAATTGGGAAAGTTTTATTTATAGTAAAATACTTTTTTTTTTTGAGTCGGAGTCTCACTCTGTCACCCAGACTGAAGTGCAGTGGCTGCTCCCGGCCACCGCAGCCTCGACCTGCTGGACTCCGGCGATCCTTCCGCCTCAGTCTTCCAAGTAGCTGGAACTACAGGCGTGCGCGACCACACCTGGCTAATTTTTCGATTTATTGTAGAGATGAGGTCTTGCCAAGTTGCCCAGGCGGGTCTCAAACTCCCGGGCTCAGGCAATCCACTCACCTCAGCCCCCCAAAGCGCGGGATTATAGGCTGAGCCACCAAGCCCGGCTGTAAAATACTTTAAATAGCAAAAAAAAAAAAAAAAAGTCAGTATTATCTTGGAAGACATCAGTTAGCTATGAATATGTAACCTCCCATTATTCAGGTTTATATAATCTCTATCCACACTTCCAGTCATGCCCAGGACCCAAAGTGAACCCAGCCAAATCTTATATCAGAGTAAAACATTTGTCGTTTTACATTTAAATTATCATCCAAGATATTCTCCAGGTTTTCTTCGAACTGCAGCAATATCACAGTTATACATTATTTAGTAACCAGCTTGCTTTGCATAGGTCAGGTTCATGTTATTTGAAATATAATGCTTAGTATGCAACAACACAAACAGATTTGTTTTAAAGTAATAGAACATGACGAGTGAAATCAACTTTCTTCTGGAAGAAAGATGTCCCCTTTCCTCAGCATTTGATTTGCAAGTGGGTTTGGCTTCATTAATATTTAGTTGTCTTTTTAATCTGTATGTCAGTTTTTATTGCACCATGCTTCTGGGGAGATTTCTTTTGAAATACCAGTAACACCCATTCTTCACTCTAACATGAAAAATATTTAAATTTTTTTCAAACTAAGGATAAATCAAAATAGGGAATAGAATTAAATATAACCCTTTTTGAATTTTCAGCATGATCACATATAGCAATAAATCTATAAATAGGAACTCAGAATCAATAACTCTGGAAATTGACATTGAGAAATTGAGATTGACATCTCTGCAGCAAGCTTGAGCCTCTTTCATGTGAGTTGGTAATTTTTATTTCCTGGTCACTTTGGAGAACCTGTGTGAAAAAATTGAAAGCCTCAGTTTTTGTTTCTGATAGGAGAAATCCCTATGGTATGAACCTCAACCTGATTAAGTGACCACTCTTTCCCCTTTAGGAGAGAATGTGAGAGTCGATATGGTGGTAGAGACTCAAGCTACCCTCTCAGTCAATCCCAGTGGGGTAAAATGGAATAATTTCCCACATTTTTCTCTAGCTAGATACTTAACATATGAAAAAAAAATGAGGTATGAAGGTCATGTGTCAATCCACATCCTAAAATTTTGAAATTGCCTGTGCTTACCAAGATGGCATGAGGTATCAGTAGCATTGATGTTTTCATCTACCTTTTTATGCCTTGATTCTTCAAAGGTTTTAGCACCCTGGTAAAAGACATATATACTTTAGCCGAGCTCGGTGGCTCAACCTGTAATCCCGCACCTTTGGGAGGCTGAGGTGAGTGAACTGCCTGAGCCCGCGGGTTCGAGACCCGCCTGGGCAGCGAGACCTCATCTCTACAATAAATTTTAAAAAATCAGCTGGGCGTGGTAGCGCGCGCCTGTAGTTCCAGCTATTCGGAAGACTGAGGCAGAAGGATCGCCGGAGCCCAGCAGGTCGAGGCTGCAGTGACCGGGAGCAGCCACTGCACTCCAGTCTGGGCGACAGAGTGAGACTCCAACTCAAAAAAAAAAAAAAAAAGACATATATACTTTGAAGTTAAAATATAGCTTATAATTATGAATGGGCAAAGACAACTGATCCGCAAAAAGTTCAGACCCTTTAAGGTATCTAAATAACAACTCATATGACTTTATTTCATGACTTTTCCTGAAAGATAAATAATAAGGAATCATTTTGTTTCCAGGACAATTACTACTCTTTCTGATAGATTTCTTAATTCAGTTTACCAGCTATTTTGGGTATTAGAATAACTGGTTTTGTTTCCTTGGGGTTTTAATTTACTTGTAGGGTCTTGTTTTGTAGAATAGCTTAAGTCTTCATAGCCATTGTTTATGATTCTACAAAAGGGTTATTATAAATGAGATCTGATTTTTGAATGGGTATTAAGAAAACAGACACTACAAAAAACCTGTTTTGGGGAGTAATAAATTTCTTTTCTAGATTATAGTGCAATAAGTGACTCTATTAAGATATAATTATTGACTTTTCCCAAGTTAGTCATCAGTAATGTATTCTATCTATTTTAACTTTTCTTTTCCTAAAAAAAAACTCCTTGAGGCAATTTTATCACAATAAATAAAATTTCAAAGTATGTAACTTTCCATTCCTCAAGGTAGAAATCACCCTTAATTTGCTTTTTAACATTTAATTTATTAACTAATTCAATAATAGTCTAAAAAGTCTACACTGAACCAGCTAGTAACTGGTTTAAGCCTTGGGAATTAAGATTCTGTTCTTGACCTATAGGAGCTTTCATTCTGATGGACTGGAAATTCACATAAATAGATGCTGCATTGCAGTTTGATAACAACAATAATAGGTATTCAAAGTACAATAAGAACACATACTTTCAGTTTCCAAAGTATTTTTGCACTTTTATAATGGTAAGTATATTGTCTTGCAAGGATTTTTGTTTGTTTGTTTTTCTCAACTGTCAATGTAATATACTGGGAAGTGTAGCATTTTTTTTTAATTAAAAATGCTCAATCTGTGGTTAGACTACCTGGATTTAAATGCCTGGCCTTAATAGTTGGGAAACATTGGGAAGTCACTGAATCTCCAGAAGTTTTATCACAGAGTCAACAACGTCAACATAAAACAGAACCCTCTCAGGTCTTCATTCCATTTTTGCTGGCATATTACATCTGGATCTAAGTCACCCTTACCTGGATCAGCTAGACCACACTGTTGCTGAGAACAATTGCAAAATATAATCATGAATTTCTACCATGCAGGTGTGCATGCTCCTTTGCCATGTGACTTTCCTGGCTATCTCCTCCCCCTCCCCCATCAATAGGTGAAAAATATTGTCCTATTCCTTAGTCTGGGCTGGATTTGTAATCTGCTTTGACCAGTAGAATACAGCAGAAGTAATATTTCTGAGACTTAGCTTTAAGAAATCTCGCAGCTTCCGACCTTGTCTTCTTGAAATATTACTTTGAGATCTCCATGGCAGGAAGCCAAGAACCCATGTGGAAGAGAACTGAGGCAACCCAGCTGACTGACAGCACCAACTTCCAAACATTTGACTAAGGCCATCTCAGACCTTCCAGCCCAGCTGACACTCTAGATGAAAGTTGCCACATAAGTGAGCCCCGATGAAAGAACCATAAGAAATAATAAATTGTTTTTGTTTAATCATTCAGTTTTGGAGTAGTTTGTTATACAACAATAGATAATTGAAGTAATTAACCCATACAATTCATATATATCATAATAGAAAAAGTGGCCTTTTTAAACAAAATCTGATCTTGCGAGTTTCTCTCACCACATATTTCATTTCATTTTTTTAAAATCTTTTAGAGACAAGCTCTCACTCTGTCACCCAAAGTGGAGTGCAGTGGCACAATTTTAGCTCATTGCAACCTCAAATCATAGGCTCAAGTGATCCTCCTGTCTCAGCCTTCTGAGTAGCTAGAACTACAGGCATATAGCACCATGCCTGGCTAATATATTTTTGTGGTTAGTTTTGTTGTTATTGTTGTAGATGTAGGATCTCACTATGTTGCTCAGGCCGATGAACTCCTGGCCTTAAGCAATCCTCCCACTTCGGCCTTCCAAGGTACTGGAATTACAGATGTGAACCAGGTCTGGCTGTCTATTGTCTACTTGTAGGAAATAATCTTTTTTAGCTTCCCTTTGTACAGGAGCATATACAGTATTTATATTTCTGTGCCTGGCTTATTTCACTTAGCAAAGATTTTATAGATAAGACCTCAGAAGTATAGGCAACAAAAGCAAAAATAGAAAAATGAGATTCTAGCACTTATCACTATCTATTATTATGCTGATTGTTTCCATTATTGTCTGTTTTCCTACTTGGCCATTAAGGAAAGGTCTATGAGGTCCAGAAAAAGGCTATGTGCCCAGCTCCTAGAATGACGCCTGGCATGTAGTACATGCTTACTAAATACACATTGAATGAATGGGGAAATAGCCGTTTTGAATATTGGCTCAAAATAACAGTTAAGAAAGCATCTAGCAGAGAACCTCATTCTTGAAAGCTGTACTAATAACTAAAAATTAATGCGCACTGCTATTTTAACTTGTCATATCTTAAATGCTTACTTTGTACCAGACACTCTGCTAATCATATTATATGCATTATCTCATTTGTTCCTCATCTCAACCCCAAAGTTCTAGGTTCTAGGGTTATCTTATTTTTTGACCAGTAAAAAAACTAAATCTTAGAGAAATTAACAACTCAGATAAAATATCCACAATATAAATGCATGAAGTTTAACTCTTGAGTTTTATTTGAAAATAATACACTGATACTCCGGTTTCTCTACAGATTGTATAAATCTTTCACCTTTTAACATTATACATCCAACTGTTATCTCCTAACTAAATTATTGTTTATATTATTAACCCATTCTTATCCCTCTTTCCAACCGAGTGATAGTATTTTACTTATGTTCGGATCCTGAGCACCAAACATCTGGTAAATGGAAGATGTAGCTCACTGAGAGTGAGTATTAATGAACAAGTTCTATCCATGTGGTTTTGGAGTATACATGGAAAAACCTCATTTGTGGTGGCCCCTGAAGTATGACTGAGCAAGAGTTTGCCAGTCAGAAAATGGGAATTCTAGGGGAAGGAAACTACCTGGGACTTTAAATGTGATTTTCAAAATTTATAGTATTTGGAAGAAATGTTTTAGTGAGGAAACCTTCCTGACAGTCTTTCTTCTATTTTCAACCTCTTTGGAAACTTTGGAAACATACAAAAAGACACATAAAAGGAAAAAACAGACAAAAAGATGATTAGAGAGCTGGTCATCCAGAGAAGTTGTCCAAACTGAACAACACTTAAATAAAATTTGGTGTTCATCTTTAAATGAAAAGATGTTCATGTGGTCTTAAGAGGAGCGTCTGAACAGACTTTTCAGATTTCAAATGAACTCTCCTGGGTCAGCATCATTCTAGGTTTTTAGACCAAGTTTTTGTTTGAGGCATACTCTGTACACCAAATAACTTAAATCCGGTAACTGGGGATAACTATTCAGAGAGTAACACACTGGATTATATTGAGAGATTTAAATACCTTTTTGGTTGAGCAGAAATTGTTTAGATAGATAGATAGAAAGATAGAAAGAAAGATAGACAGACAGATAGATAGAGTTTATAACTTTTTTTAACAAGAAATTGAGGATATCTGGAAGGTAATACAGTCTTTATTAAAATAGGTAGAGCATTATTGAACAGCATGATTCATTGTGAGTTTTTGTTTTAAACACTTTAAGCAGTTGACTTCAAATTCCCAGCAGATGATGGTGGCAGCAGGAAGGCACTCTAGTCAATGGGAAGTCAAAGTGAACTTTTAAAATAGTTGATTCTTAAGTTTAGAACAAAAAGGAGTGAATGTTAGGGAAAAAAAATAACAGGTTTCCTATGATGCATCTTATTATGCACAAATCAAAAAAATGAGAAACTGTAGAATTTGCAATAAGCACAGGAATGTGTATTTTACATTATGGAAATGTAAAGCATTTAATCAGTCTGTTAGCAGAGAACTTGAATATTAGCTGTCACCAAATCTCCTTAGTATATAACAGCCTCAGAAATGGAAACCAATGTGTTTTTCTTCCAACAAAGCTTATCAGAGGTGTTTTCTAAAGGAATGTGGTGTTTATATTAGTGATTTAAAGTGGAGAGAAATAAGGGCACATTTTAATCTTAGGAGCCTGCTGGAGACCAGCTCCAGATGAGAGTCAGGGCCTGAGGCGGGAGAAGCAGGAGCGGCAAAGAAAGAAGACACAAGTCAACTTTCTGGGTCAAGTTTGGGACTCTTCCAAATTTTATTCAATCTTCACATGCTTATATAGGGCATTTTCAACCCCCAACCCCCTCACATATGTGCCCACAAATGCTTACATTATGTTTTTCTTTCACAATCAATCATTTTACAATAATCTTTTTGTTTCTCCCTGTTCCCTATTTGTTCCCATTATGTTAAATCAGTGAACAAGAACAAAACAAAATTTATCAAAAATTATTAACTAAAATCTTTTAACCCTCACCCCTTTTATAACATATTTGTAACTAAATTCTTACATGTAACTTAGCAGCAATATATTGGCATTTACATTTATAACTAATTTTATTATTTCTTAATTATTTCCTATAAATGTTTCCTATTATGTACTTATTTTTATTCTTATTTTACTTGTATGAATCATGATCTAATAATATTTAACAACCTTTATATGAATTATACTTCACTACTTTTATGTTTTATATTTATTTCCTATTTAATTATATTTTATCTAATTATTCTTAACCATTATCCTATTTTTATCTACATAATTATTCTATATTTATTCTTCTATTTAATTATTTTAATCATTATTCTTTTTAATTTATATAATTACTTTATTTATACTATTACATTTATATTACTAAATCATTTTAACCTTATAAATTTATATCTACTATATCTATACTTTCTTAAATCATGTTTAAAAGCAGCTGCCCTCAGGATCGACTTGTCTCAGTTCTCACAAACTTCTTCCTCCATCTTATCCGTCTAAGGTGTTATTTTAGTATAGGGTCTGTTAACCTTTAAAAATAAAGAATGGGAAAGTTTTTTATTTTCCTTATACACAATGGTTTTGCTTTTCATAGGAACGGAGGTAACAAAACATTCTCTAGCGTCTCTAATGGCTGTGTTTTTGCTGTTGTTCCTTTCTCATGTCTCAAGCCTTAGTTTCACTAATACATCATTCTCGCCTATTATTAGTTAATGCTTCACCAGAAAGGGGTACTTTCTGTCTTATGCACGCACTCCTAAAGGTCAAAGGGGCCCATCAACAGGATCCATGGGACTTTGCCTCTGGCACGGCCGCTTTAGCTGGGGCCTTGCTCCCAGCCAGCGTTTTTCCCATTTTCAGGTAGCCTTTACTTTGTCTTCTGTGAGGAGTTGCGGCTCCCGACAGGAGCCCATTCCACAGTATAGTAATTATTATCTTACCATATTTAATACTATTCTTACTACATTAATTATTATTTTTATACTATCTTGAAAGTAAGTGGTTTTTTATTGTTAAAGTTTTTTCTGTAGATTTTTGAATATTCCAAAGACTAGAATTTCATGATGCTGTGAAGAAATCTTACTTGATCCCGATGAAAAAAATTTTTTTAAATCTTGGTCATGTTTATACTTACCTTGTCCGTAAACATATTGATTATAACTTCTCTTTTCAGTGGAAAACTTATGCATGCTCAACCTTATCTTACTAGATTGATGCTTAATAAAAATCAAACAAGATTTCTGATATCACTTCCCCCCTTTTAGTAAATGTTTTCCTTTGTCTGTATTTGGGCTCTCCTGAAATGGTGGTGGAAGTGGTGGTTGTTGTTGGGGGAAGTGAGGATGAGTGGCTTGATGTTAAGTGGCCAGAGTCATGAGAATTGTGCCTTGTGCAGAGAGACCATGTTTGCAGATTACCATTCTGCTTTATTTCCTATGCTCTATCTTCTGTTTTCCAAGATTCCCCAGGCCATCTTTGCATGGTTGGTTAATCAGCATGAAATAGAATAGCTCAAGATGTAACTCAGCCCCTTCAAATGTCAGGCCCGTGAGATAGCAAAAAAAACATCATCAAATGTCAATAACAGGAAAAGAGCTGCATGACTTATGAAGCAAGCACACATTAAATCTTTAGGACTGTATGGCTTTTCTCATGCCTTAGAAAGACAATAGGTATGGCAACTCCCCAACCAACTAGTTTCCTTTCCTTAGTTGGATGATCAAGAGGGTAAAAGTGCTACTGTCATTTTAGCTGCAAAGGTACATTTTTACATATAACCGAAAAAGCACATATATGTTTTTATTGAAACGCTCTCTATATATCTGTTTTGAATTTCATTTCATTGAATACCTTGAAAATTACACAAATACATGCCAGGGCTTGCTAATATTTTCAATGAGGCGCTTAATGCCCCATCTTAATCAGTCATTTTCCATCCTGTTTCTCTTTCTTGCCTATCTGTCAAATGTTTCTTAATTAAGAATTATTCTTAATTACAAAGTTTATGTGTCATTTTATTTTAGAGGTAATTAAGTAAATTTAACACTAATCGTTGGGGATATTGCCTTTTCTGCCCACACATTGTTGCTTAATTATTGGAATACCTTGACTCCCTTAACTGAAGGGAAGTAGAGCATATTGATTTCTGGTATGTGGCAGTTCATACTGAATAGGATAGAGATGCAACCCATCGGCCAGAGAAAAAAGCGGGAAGCACTTTTTTTTCTCCCGTGATAAAGGACAGTAAACAAATGAACTCTGGTCATTCAGTACATTATGTGGAGACTCTGAGGGGCAAGGAAGTGTGATAATTATGGATGAAACTCTATCCTAAAAAAAATAGCCAGTGCAAGACTATTCCTTAAGAGTTCTTGGATACTTGTTAGAATGGATTTGTCAGTTTTTTTAATGTGTGGGATTATACTGAGGTCACCCTGAGCAGGTCACCCGGTTGGAGGAGAGGAGAGATTCGGTGACCAGATTAGGAAAGAGATGTATTAGCTCTTAGTTCCTTCTCCTCATCCTTTCCCCTCAGACACTCTCAGACTTTATCTTCAGGGTCGCTTCTTCAGAAAAGCCTTCCATAACTAAATGACATACCTTTCCTTGATATCATTTATTCTTAATGCAATTTCAATTTATTTGGTTGATTTTTTAAATTGTCTACTTCACCCAGGGAATGAAATGTACTTGAGAGCAGAGATAACTTTTAATTTTGCTTATCATTTATTTGTCTTTTGTTTAACTAGTATTTGACACATAGTAGACACTAAATAAATTTTTGAATGGATGATTAAATATTTTTGAGAAACCATAAGCTATTTGGCTCTTTATAAAGTATTGAATATTCGTTTGCTGGTACTCTATTATTAGTTTCTAGGAGCCAGGGATGGTTGGGCAAAAGCTAATCCTTGCTTTCAACAACTTATAACACAATAGAGGAGAGATTCATACAACTAAATAAAATATAAACTAGACTATAATAAATAATATGAGTTTTTTTAACCATAAGAACTTTAAGTTATGTTATAGTAATTGCTAATAGAGATAATTTTTTTTTTTTTAATTAATTTTTTATTTCAAAAGCTTTAGGGTTACAAATGGTTTTTGGTTGCATGGATGTATTGTATAGTGGTGAAGAAGTCTGGGCTTTAATTATACCCGTTACTTCCACTAGTGCACGTTGTACCCTGTAGGTGGCTTTTCATCCCTCACCCTCTGCCCACCCTCCCCCTTCTCAATCTCCAATGTTTGTTATACTATTCTATATGCCTTCATAGACCTGTAGCCTAACTCCTACTTATAATTAAGAACATGCAGTGTTTGGTTTTCTTAGGATAATGGTCTCCAATTCTATCCAAGTTGCTGCAAAAGACATTATTTCATTCTTTTTCATGACAGAGATATGAAAACAACTCTATGAGAACACATAGAAAGCAAATCAGCCAAGCTGGGCAAGGCTTCAGAAATAGGGAGCTTATTTGAAACCTGCCTTGAAAGTTTTGGACAAATAGAGAACTAGGGAACAGGTATGCTGGGAAGAGGTAATAAGATGAGCAAAGGTAAGATGCATAAATTAATATCATGTTATCAAATTTCCAGGATTGGAAAACCTGAGGTTTCTCACTCCTGCTGAGAATACAGTGAGACAGGCATGCTCCATGAGGCTGACAGGAGTGAAAATGAGTACTTTTGGCAAAACACATCGGAAGACTCAATGTTTCCTCTTCTTGAAATCTATTTAATGATCAGAGATGTGTGCAGTTCTTTATGTTCAAAAGCGTTTATCACAGCATGTTTAAAAAGTATTATTAGCAGTCTAAAAAATAATTGCAGGTTAATGATTAAATAAATTATGGAATTTCCATATGATGAAGCACCATGCATCCATTAAAATTTTTATTTTTGAAGAATACTTAATGACATGGATAGGTGCTTGGAATCCAGTGTATATAAACATAATGAAAATCAGAATATAAAGTCGAATGCCAGTTTTGTAAACATAAAAATATATCCACATGAAAAAAAGAAAACTGTGATATAACTAATTTGCTAATATTAATTATCTTTGGGTGATAGGTTTAAAGGACTTCCCACTTTCTTCAGTATATTTTCTGTTTGCCAGATTTTCTACAGTAGACACATATGCTTTTATAATGAGAAAAGAGATTTGAACTTGTATATGTTATAAAGGAAATGCAATATGATATTTTATGACTAAAGTATAAAATGCATAGGGAATGGTTTTAGAAAATGAAGCTTGGGTCTTAAAAATTATTTATACGCTAATGTGAGTAGAACCTTATAGTAAGTATTCGGGGTAACAGGAAAAAGTATAAAATATGGCCCAGCACTCAAAGATTTTACAATCTGGCTGAGGATATAAGACATAAATGTATAACTCAATGTCAGATAATTGTTCTGGTAATACCATGAGGAAGAGTGTTATAAACAGCCAAAAGCATAAGTTATAGCTTAGAAGTTCAGAGCAGAGATTAGCTTATTGGGTAATTACATAGAATTTCTAAACGTTTTTTGTCATCTCCCTACCATGCCACTTAGGGATGTATGATATCACCAGCTGTGCAAGGCCACATGGACTTTGTAAACACCTACCACAGCAACAGGGTCAAGATATGCCTGAGAAGGTGGAGAAGAGGGTATAGATATTCGAGAACTTATATGGCTAGGGATCCAGAAAACAGTAGATGCTACTCACTGTCCTTACTTACTGAATCATGTATCTTTTCATAGGACCTCACCCTAAATATCTAAATGCATAGGCTGTACCTTTTCCCACACATAAAGAACTTAATTATATACAAATACTCATGTGTATATACATATGGGTGCATATTCTATATATATTTGTGTGGAGGTATGTGTATGCACTCAGACCTACATATCTCACATATGTAACTTTATATGTGTGTGTGTGTGTGTATGTATGTTTTCCAGCAATCACTCAATTTCTATAACAGGTGAATATATACACTCTCTTATATGGATTTGCTATTTTCATTATTTGTTGTCACAATTTGTTTCATCCTAAAATACTATTAAATTACTAGACTGACCAAAAATATGTACACTATTGTAATTGAGAAATGTTGCATATTTTGGGGAAAAAAAACAATTATTTTTTCTAGATACCTGGCAAACAAATACATCCCCCTATGTTAAGTGATGCAGTTAACTCAAAATATTAGAATGGTATTTTTTAGATGTTTACATAATACTTTTAGATTTGTTCTTTCAACATGAATTTTCATCCATTCACAAGTATTTACACATCCTCTACTTGGTGCAAAACTATTGATAAGTGTTGCAGGAAAACAAAGTATAATTTAAAGAACATGAGTCCCTACTATCTATAGATACTTAGAATTTTAGAATAAATAAAACACAATCCTTGACTGTGTAATATGTATGATCTCTTGGAAGAATTAAGTGAGTAAAGTTGTTGATTTTGCCCTCAAGGCAATTCTAGCTCTTGACCTTGACCCATGGGCTGGAGAGATCAAGGACACTGGAAAAGGTAACTCTAAGTTGCAGTTGCTCTTAACTTTTTTTTAGTGATGAGATCAGAGACCACTTTAATTGCCTGATGCAAAATTTGCAGGCCCAGAACATTGTATTTATATTAACAAATTGATGGAGTCTTTTAAAAACTAATCTATCTGCATTTAGTTTAAGAGTCCTTACTTTAATGACAGCTAAAATGTGGACATGCCCTGGGCTGGAAGTAAGCAAAGGCAATTTTATGTGAGTAGAAACACTGAGGCAAAATGCATAAAGTGAGTATAGAAAATGGAGAGTAACTCCATTTGAATACCTGGAATTGGGTAACAAAAGATCTAGATGGAAGAGTAGGAAAACCTAATTTCCAATAACTGAAATGTGCACCCTGTATTATATTATAACATGGGTCTATTTTCAATGAACTGACTTTTAGCTGTTGTTAGTCTTCCCTTGATTCAACAAAAGTGCTCAACTCTTCCTAGTTCAATCTCAAAGATAGGACTTTAGCAACAAATTTTAATCGTATCCTTTACACAGTGAATTTCCTTCTGCCGCCAGCATTCAAGTGTGCATTTGGGACTCTGTGAAACCAAAGGAGAGACTGGGACAGACCATACCAATAACTGATCCCATCATTCAGAATGATTGAGGTCTGTCTTGTCACTTTCTTGAGTGGAGACATTTTCTCTCCTTAGATTCTCTATAAGTCAAAACAATCCACCACCATTATTTGTATAGCTTGTCCATCACCCTGAGTGTCACAAACTCCTTACAACAAGAAATGGAATAGAAAGATGATGCTTTGCAGACTTGGATATAGTTATTTTCAAGCAGAAAAAGAAAATGACAAGAAGAGATTGAGTGGAGTAAAAGTAAAGATAAGGCTGCTGACTTGAAAAAGCAGTCAAGACAAGATTGATAGACTGTGTACAAATGCATGTCTGTCACATGTACACACACAAACATACACACACACACGCAGATGGGCAGTCTCGGTCAGCAGTTTTATTGAGTTTTGATGACAATATAATCTTCCTGATATCAATTTTTAATGATAAAAATATGATTGCATGCTTATTCTTGAATATAGTTCAGCTGATCTATATGAACACAGGGCCACATTGAAGATGAAATGAATTAATGATCTCTTGGAAGAGTTAAGTGAGTAAAGTTGTTGATTTTGCCCTCAAGGCAATTCTAGCTTTTGACCTTGACCCATGGGCTGGAGACCATGGGTTAGACCAATGTCTGACACATGTGAAAACACTTCAAGTGTTTCTTCATTACTCTCCATTATTATTGATGTTGGTGATGATTAACAATGGTTTAGTATTAATTTCCTTATTCCTTACAAGAATCCAGGGAAGCAATGATTCTTGTTAACCATTTTGACATTTGAGCAGAGAGATACAAGCAAGTGGCTAATCCAGGTCTTGCATTCTGACCCTTGACTAGGAAAGTTCTAAAAGTCTTTCAGGTGGCAGGTATTTCTTTTTCTTTTCTTTCTTTCTTTTTTTTTTTTTTTTGAGTTGGAGTCTCACTCTGTCACCCAGACTGGAGTGCAGTGGCCGCTCCCGGCCACCGCAGCTTTGAACTGCTGGGCTCCAGCGATCCTTCTGCCTCAGCCTTCCAAGTAGCCGGAATTACAGGCATGCGCTACCATGCCCAGCTGATTTTTTGATTTATTGTAGAGATGAGGTCTCACTGCCCAGGTGGGTCTCGAGCCCGCGGGCTCAGGCAATCCACTCACCTCATCCTGCAAAGGCGCGGGATTACAGGCTAAGCCGAGTCCGACTGGCAGGTATTTCTTAAAGTGTCCTTTCAGGACTACTTGCCTTAGAATCCCTGTGCTACTTGTTTAAAACATAACTTCCTGGGTTCTATTTTAAACCTACTAAAACAGGGTCTCTGGAGATGCATCCCTAAGCCTACCTTTTTAAGAAATTCCCAAGGTAGATTCTTAAGCACACGAATGTGAGAAAAATAGTCTTTTCCAGACTTTGACATAACTCATGTTTACATATCATTTATAAGATCCACCTTTAAGAAGAGATTTAATCTGATGAGGACTAGTGGAGGGGAACACTGGCTCTTTCATCACTTTTCCTACAATTCACACTATTAAATATTTATTCCTTTGGTTTCCAGTGTACATATAGGAGTCTCCATTTAAAATTTAAATACAAAGGGAAGCCATTAACATCCATTAGCACTCTGTATGAATTAGGCATTTGAGAGTCAATCATTTAGCAAGGCTTCAAGGGGAGAGGAAGATAAATGAATCCCATTGAGGACAAAGGAGAGAGAAGGTAGGGAGCGGAATAGGCCAGCCTAACTGAAGCACTGCAGCTGAGAATTCTGGGCAGCTAGAGAAGTATGGAAACAATGATTTCTGTAGCCTATCTGCTAGAAACAGAAAAAAGGAGAAATTGTATAAAGTGATATAAATGCATTTAAAACATGTTTGTGTTAGAGGTGGACCACAAGGTTCAGTTTTTCTCGTTTCTATGTATGACCTACAGTAGAGTCTGATGCTGGGCCCATGAATTTGAAGGTCTAATACAGAGTTATAGACATCTCAGTATAAACCACGGGAATAAGCATGGACCATAAACAAGTCAGAAAAAATTACTGCTAGATTTAACCAAACAATAGTAATCAGTTCATTTCGTTTAGGAATAAATTCTTTTATCTTCATTAATAAATACTCTTTCTCTAAATTATTTTTAAAATTATTCATTTAAGTTTTAGCACTTTTTTCTTTTTCAGTGATTGTAAGTAAAACAATTGAACAAAAATTCACTACCCATTTAACTTTGTTGTTATCTGTATGAACATGTCATTGTACAGATTAAAATGATAAAAGAGAATCAAGAATGTTCACACAAGTAGAATTTGGAGAGAAAAAGAAGAGAATATACTTAAGAGTATAACTAGCTAGGCCAGTTCCTTGTTCAAGAATTGTTAGGACATTTTGTTCTTGTCTGAACTTGTGGAACAGAAATATTAGCTATACATTCTTGTGAAATAAAGACTAAATTTATTTAGTGATTACCTTTTTCTTTAAATGGCAGTTGGCTTTGGTCACTGAAATACATAAACATAAGCATCAATGATGCTTATCTGTGTTTTTTCCTTGTATATACGTTATCTACCATCTGGTCTTAAACCTGAAAATGTCCATGCCATGAATCATCTTTATCAGGGTCAAGTTATTGGGATAAAAAGGCAAAGCAGCTTTTATTGTAGAACTGAAGAAGAGATTTGAAGTGAAGTAACTTTAGCATCAAGATTTGAGAAGTAGTCAAGAGGGAATACATGTATGTATTTGAAGACAACAATTAACATTTTTTCAAAAATTGAAAGGAATAGAAGTAGATTCGGATGCCTCAAGTAAACAGTAGAATTCTTTTCCCACATTCTTGCATCTAGATTTATTTCATTTTATGAGGTAGCACTGTCCCATACAATCTGGTCTTGTACTGAGAAAAGACTTACAAAAACTGAAGGGGCCTTCTATAAAGTGTGGCTGTTTTGACAATTATGTAAACAATTTGTAAGTTAAAAGCTCAACTAAGCTTCATAACTATGGTATTAATATAAATGGGAAAGCCTAACTGCTTTTAGATTTTTGTTTTTATTTGCTTGCTTGTTTTTGGTTTTGATTTTGGTTAATGCATAAAGCCTATTTGTTTTGTTATATTTTGTTTTGTTTTCTTGCTAGGTTAAAGTCTTGTTTTCCCTCTGTTTGATTGCTTTGTTATTGAAATCACATGTAAAGGAATTAAAGCGTCTTAAAGCAGGTGGCTATGGTTTGTGTTTACATTAGTGAACTCTTCACAATTATGTATCTATTCCAATTTCCTATCTCAGTGAGCAATATTACACTGTGATTTTCAGGGCAAGAAAAAAACCTAAACACAGACGAACCTGTTTTTTGTTTAGAGAAAATGCACCAACAATTGCCAATTACTCAAGCTATATTTTAATCTCAAAATGCATGGAATTAAACTAATTGCAAATGTGAGTATACACAAAAAGAAGACCGTTCTATACAGAAAACTAGTTCCCTTCT
>NW_007234670.1:0-5641 GCF_000164805.1 Carlito syrichta
TGATTTAGCTAGCTGACTTAACTAGCTAGCAACCTAGCTAATCAGCTGGCTGGACAGCTGAATTAACTAGCTGTATTAACCTACTAACCAGTGGCTAGCCAGCTGACTAAATTAGCTAGCTACCTAGATAGCCAGCCTGGAAGCCAGCTGAGATAATTACCTGACTTAACCAACCAGCCAGTTGCCTAGCCAGGTGACTTAACTAGCTTGCTACCTAGCTAACCATCTGGCTAGTCAGCTGACTTAACTTGTTGACTTAACCAGCTAGCCAGCAGGTAGCCAGCTGACCCAACTAGCTGACATAACTAATTCGACAGCTGTCTAGACAACTGACTTAATTAGCAATCTACCTAGCTAACTAGCTGGCTAGCCAGCTGACTTAACGTGCTGACTTAATTAGCTAGACTGCTGGTGAGCCAACTGACATAACTGGCTCACTACCTAGCTAGCCAGCTTCAAGTCAGCTGACTTTACTTCCTGATTTAAACAGCTGTCCTGCTTGCTAGTCAGCTGAATAAACCAGGTTGCTATATATCTACTCAGCTGGCTAGCAAGATGACTTAACTAGTCATCTTAACTAAGTAGCCAGCTGTCTAGCCTACTGTCGTAAGTAGCCTGTTACCTAGCTAGCCTGCTGGCTAGCCAGCTGACTTAACTAGGTGACTTAACAAGATAGCCAATGGGATAGACAATTGACTGAACTATCTAGCTACATAACTAGCCAACTGTCTAGCCAGCTGACTTAACTAGGTAACTTCACTAGCTAGTCAGCTAGCTAGCTGACTGACCTAACTGCCTAGGTACCTAGCTAGCAGTTGGATAGCCAGCTGACTTAACTAGCTACCTACCTACATAGCCTGCTGACTTACCAGCTGATTTAGCTACTTAGCTACCTAGCTAACCAGGTGAGTATTGAGCTGAATTAACTAGGTTACTTAACTAACTAGTTAACTGGGTAGCCAGCTGACTTAACTAGCTAGCTGCCCAGCTGGCATCTGGCTCACCAGCTGACTTAACATATTGATTTAACTAGTTAGCAAACTGACTAAACTAGCTGACTTAACCAGTTAGGTACCAAGCTAGTCATCTGGCTTAACAAGCTAGTTTAACTAGCTAACAAGCTAGTTTAGCTAGCTATCTTGCTAGCTATCTCGCTAGCTACCTCACTTAACTAGTTGACATAACTAGCTAGCTAGCTGACATAACTAGCTGTCTTATGCAGCTTGCTTCCTAGCTAGCCAGCTGACTTAACTAGCTGAAATTACTAGCTTCCCAGATGGCTACCCACCTGACTCAATTAGCTTTTTAACTAGTTAACCAGTTGGATAGCCAACTGACTTAATGAGTTGACTTAACTAGCTAGGCAGCTGGTTGCCAGCTGACTTAACCAGCTAGTCAGCTGGCTAGCCAGTTGACTTAACTAGCTGGCTATCTTTCTAGTCAACTCTCTAGCCATCTGACCTACCTAGCTGACTTATGAGAGAAACTGGCTAGCTAGTTGACTTAACTAGCTAGCTACCTACCTAGAAAGCATGCTAGCCAGCTGACTTAACTAGTTGACTTGAACAGCGAGCCTGCTTGCCAGTAAGATGACTTATCTAGCTACTTACCTACCTAGTCAGCTGACTAGACCAGTAACTAAACTAGATGACTTAACCAGCTAGCCTGTTGGTTGGTCAGCTGACTTAACTCTCTGACATCACTAGTTAGACATTTAGCTATCTATCTGACTTAAATAGCTAGGTACCAACCTTGCCAATTGGGTAGCCAGTTCTCTTAACTAGGTGAAATAACCAGCTATCCAAGAGGCTAACCAACTGACTATACTAGCTCACTAACAAGCAAGCCAGCTGCCTAGCCAGCTGACTTAACTAGCTGCCTCAACCAGCTTGCTACCTAGCTAGTCAGCTGACATAAATAATTAGCTAACTAGCTAGCTATGTAGCTTCCCAGCTAACTTAAATACTTAGCTAACTAGCTACCTTCAAGCTCGCAAGCTGACTTAAATAGTTAGTTGCCTAGCTAGCTAACTGATTTAAGCAGTTTGCTAACTATTTAGCTTACTCGTTGTCTAACGTGCTAGCTAGGTGACTTAATTATCTGACTAAACTCATTAGCTAACGTGCTACTTAGTTGACACAACGAGCTGACAACTCATTAGCTAACTAGCTAGCTAACTGACTCATCCAGCTGACTTAACTCGTTAGTTAAATAGCTAACTAGCCTACTCAACCAGCTGACTCAACCCGTTTGCTAACTAGCTATCTAGCTGACTCAACCAGCTGACTTATTCCGTTAGTTACCTAGCTAACTACCTGACAACCTGCTGACTTAACCCATTAGCTCACTAGTTAGTTAGTTAGTTGTCTTAACCAGTTGCCTAAATTAGAAAGCTGACTTAACTAGCTGACTCAGCTAGCTGACTTAACTACTTAGCTGGCTGACTTCATTGGCTGACTTAACTAGTTAGCTAGCTGACTTAACTACATGAATTAAATAGTTAACTATTTAACTAGCTGAATAACTAGCTGTCTCATCTAATTACCTAAGTAGATAGGTAGCAGACTTAAGTAGCTGACTTAAATAGTTAGCTAACTAGTGAGCTAGTTGAGTTAGCTAGCTGACTTAGCTAGCTAACTGATTAGCTAGCTTACTTAGCTAGCTGACTTAACTAGTTGGCAAACAAGATAGCTAGCTGATCTAACGAGTTGATTAACCAGTTAGCTAAGTGTTGTAACTAGTTGGTAAACGAGTTATCTAGCTGACTTAACTAGATGGATAACGAGTTAGCTAGGTCACTTAATTTGTTGGCTAACGAGTCATCTGACTATTTATCTGGTTTAACACGTTGGATGACTACTCGGACAACTTATTACCTGGCTTAACCAGGTGGCCCACTAGTTGGCCAACTAGTTGGCTGGGTCAACGAGTTGACTGACGAGTTGGCCCATTAGTTAGCACGATTAACTTGTTGGCTCGCTGGTTTCCTGACCTAACTAGTCGGCCAACTCTTTGGCTAACTAGTTGGCTGGCCTAACAATTTGGCTGCCTAATTAGCAGCGCTAAATTCTCAGCTGACGTGTTGGCCTACTAGTCGGCTGATTGGTTAGGTGAAATAACTAGTTGGCCAGCTACTCGGCCTACCACTTAGTTGACTTAACTAGTCGGCCGGTGAGTTAGCCGAGTGGTCACCTGAATTAAATAGTCAGTCGGTGAGTGACTCAACTGGTCAGCTGACTTAACTAGTTGGCCGGCGAATGAGCCAAAAATTCAGGTCACTTAACTAGTCGACCAATGAGCAAGCCAACTGTTCAGCTGACTTAACTATTCGGCTGGCGAGTGAGCTGACTGGTTGAGCTAAAGTCAGCTGACTAGTGAGGTGACTGGTCAGAAAACTAGTTAAATTTTCTGACCAGTGATTGAACCGACCAGTGAGCCGACTGAACTAGTGAGCTGTCAAGTTAGCTGAAGTGTGAGCTACCTTAACTAGTCAGCCAGTAAGCTAGCTGACCAGTGAGCTGACTTAACAAGTTGGCTGATGAGCAAGCTGACCAGTAAGCTGATGTGTTGGCCTGAGAGTGAGCTGACAATTAATTGTAGTAGAAAGAAGAAATTGCAATAACTACTTGTTAATGGTGTGTATCTTTTTATTACAAATGTGTAATTGTTAAAATGACATTGAATTAATTAAAGTTGGATGTGTATAAAAGCGTAAAAAAAAAGTTGGCCAAATAGCTGGCCGACTATTTAGCTGGGTTAACTAGTTGACTGATGAGTTGGCCCACTACTTAGCTCAGTTAACCAATTGGCTGACTAATTTGCTGACCTAAATAGTCATCCGATTAGTTGGCCGACTTGTTAGCTGAACCAACTATTCGACCGACTTGTTAGCTGACCTAAATTGTCGACTAACAAGTTGACCCACTAGTCGACCGATTGGTTAGCTAACTTAACTAGTTGGACGGCTAGTAGGCCGACCGGTTAGCTGACTTAACTAGTCAGCCAGTGAGAGAGCCAACAGGTTAGCTGACTTAACTAGTCAACTGGTGAGTGAGCCTACTGGTTAGCTGAATTAACTAGTTCACTGACGAGTAAATCGATTGGTCAGCTAAATTAACTAGTCGGTCGGTGAGTGAACTAAATGATCAGCCAAATTTAGTTGGCTGATGCGTGAGCCAACTGGTCAGAAGAATTAACAAGTCATCTAGCAAGTGAGTTGACAGGTGAGCCGACTTAATTGGCTGGTGAGTAAGGCAACTGGTGAGATGCCTTAACTAGTTGGCTGGTGAGTGAGCCAACTGGTGTGTTGATTTAACTAGTCAGCTGGCGAGCATGCGACTAGTTAGCTGTCCTGTTCACTTACGAGCATGCCAAAAAGTTAGTTGACCTGTTTGCTGGTGAGCAAGCCAACTAATTTGCTAACTGGTAGGCAGGCGAGGGAGCTGACTAGTTAGCTGACCTGATGGAAAGGGAGCAGGCCTACTAATTAGCTTACCAGCTAGTTGATTTGCTAGGCCACTAGATAGCTATGTAACTAGCTGACATGCTAACGGACGTATCTAGCTAGCTGGCTATCTAGCTGACATATGTAGCTAGGAAACAAGCTATCTAGCTCTCAAGCCAGCTGACCTAGCAAGCCAGCTAACTGGCTAGTTAGCTAGCTAACTGACTTAACTAGCGAGCTGACTAGTTAGCTGACTTTCTAGTTGACTTAACTAGAAAGCTGGCTAGCTAGATGCCTTAACTAGCTGATAAGATATTTGGCTGCATAGCAGACTAGCCAGCTGACTTAATTAGCTAGCTACCTGGTTGGCTAGATGACTAATAAGATGGCTTAACTAGCTAGATACCTGGCTGGCTAGCTGGCTAGGCAACTGGCTAGCCATCCTGTTTAAATAGCCAGCCAGCAGGCTAGAGAGTTGGATAGCTAGTCGGCTTAACAAGCCAGCCACTCTGTTGGTCAGCCAGCTAGCTAGCTGGTTTAACTAACTGGCCACCTACCTGACCAGCCTGCTAACCAGCTGACTTATCTTGCCAGACACCTAGCTAGCCAGCCAGCTAATCAGCTGACTGGACTAGCTGACTTAATTAGATAGCCATCTGGCTAGCCAGATGGCTTAACTTGCTAGCCACTTAGCTAGACAGCCGGCTAAAAATCTCACTTAACACACTGACGTACCTAGCTAGCCAGCCCTCTAGCCAGTTGACTTAAAGAGCTAGCTACCTACCTAGCCAGTTTGCTAGCCAGCTGACT
This sequence comes from Carlito syrichta, assembly GCF_000164805.1. Lineage (NCBI taxonomy): Eukaryota > Metazoa > Chordata > Mammalia > Primates > Tarsiidae > Carlito > Carlito syrichta. The sequence goes on from NW_007234670.1 coordinate 5,255, forward strand.
TAACTAGCTGATGTAACCAGTTAGCCAGTTGGCTAGCCAGCTGACTTAATGTAGGACCTAGCTATCCAACTAGCTAGCAAGCTGACTTGAAGAGGTGACCTAACTAGCTATCCAGCTGGTTTGCCAGCTGATTTAACTAGTTAGCTACCCAATTAGGCAGCTGACTTAACTATCTGATTTAACTAGCTAGCTACTTCGCTAGCCTGCTGACTTTACTAGATTAAATACCTAGCCAGATACCTAGGTAGCTATATAGCTATGTAGAGGATTATCTAGGTGACTTAACTAGCAGTTAGCTGACAAAACCAGCTGACTTAATTAGCTAGATACCTAGCTAGCCAGCTGAAATAACTAGCTGATATAACTAGCTAGCCAGCTCTCTAGCTG
>NW_007234671.1:0-10795 GCF_000164805.1 Carlito syrichta
CCGCTTCTCTACAAGAAGTCAAAAAAATGAGACAAACATGGTGGCACATGCCTGTCTTTATGGGCACTCAGGAGGCAACAGTGGGAGGATGCCGAAGCTGAGCTTGTGGAGGCCACAATAGCCAAGAGCTGGCCCCTGCGCTATGACCTAGGTGACAAAGCGGGACTCAGAATCAGAATATTAATACCAACCACTAACAACACCACCATCTCAGGCCGGTATCAGGGCCTCAGCCTGGCATCCCGGCCCTTCGGAGGCCCAGGTAAGTGGACGGCATGAGCCTGCAGGTACAACACCAGCCTGGGAAACAGGGCTGGATCGTGACTTGGACATCAAAAAATTAAGCCAAAGATTAACCAGGCAAGGTGGCACAGGCCTGTGGTTCTAGCCAATTTGGGGGCCAAGACGGGAGGACTGCCTGAGTTCCACAGGTGGAGTTCACTGTGGCCATGAGCATTCCCCTGTGCTTCGGCCTGGGCAACAGTGTGGGATCCACCTCCAAATAATAATAGCCATCGCCATATCCACCACCACTACCCCTGACACCCAGCGTGAGGACTCTCCCTCAGGGATGGAATAGTAAAGGCACTTTCCAGCATGTCTTTCATGGGAGGTTTCAAAGTTGGTCACCAGGCATGGTCGGCACTACCATTCAGCCACGTGTTCCAGAAGCCTGCCTCCACCCTCCACACCCATGTCCCATGGCAAAGATGCATGTGAGCTCACGGAGCAGACAGTCCTGAGCTAAGCAGCCGTTGGTCACAGAGCGATCAAGGCAGTCCAGCAACGTCGCGGCCGGTCCAGCTTCCAGTCCTCTGTAAGCCACCTTTGGGCCGGGGAAGAGCCTCTTCTTCTCCCAATCAATCCATCATCCCACACCCACGTGGACAATCCCTGGGGAGCCATGGACGCCCATCATGATGACGTGGGAGGCATCTTTTTTGTCACCGGACTCTGTCGGCTGTGCTGGGACATAGCAGCATGATCATTGGTCCCGGCGCCTCAAGCTGCAGAGCTCAGGTGATCCTCCTGATCCCTGGTTGATAATTTAGAGTCAGAATCGCCAGGTATCAATAATTTAAGAAAACAATTATATCATCATTTGCCGTTCTGGGAAGATAAGAGGCGCTATCAGTTACCATAGCTTTTATACAGGAGTTTAAACAACTGAAATTTCAAGGGAGCATTCTGATTTTTTAGGTAAACTAAAATGTATTGGAGGAGAATTAGAAAAACCTGAAAAAGAAAAATTATGATTAATAAAACTTTTGACTTGTGATGACAAAACAGTGGGGCCTCTTAGTAAAGAGGAATGATTAGTAAAAACAGTAATAATCTCAGCAATCCATGTAACAGGCTGGAGCCTTTGGGATGTAAGCCCAATAAGATTTTTTTGAATAAATGCAACCTTTCTGACATGCTATAATAGCCAGCATAGTAACAAAAACAGCAGAGGGAGTGAGAGAAGTGTTTTGAGAGATCCTCGGCATCATGGGTGAGCGCCTTGATTTGCCCCCATGTGGGCGGTCTTCACTGTCTAGTCGCAATAGTTCGACGGTAATGTCTGGGTTCAGGAGTGGGAGACGACGAATGATGAGATGTCTTCGGTTGAGTTGGTGGAAGTGGGAGTGGTTGTTGAATGGTGAGATGTTTCAGCTTTGGCACCAACACCTTCTCTTCATCATCTGCATCCGACTCAGACTAATGTCGTGATTTATGTCTCATCTGGCTGTACCTCGATGGGGGTGGGGGGCTGGTCATGCCTAATTAGATGATCCTGTACCTAAAAAGGTGAGGGTAAGTCCTGGGGAAATATGCAAGCATTTCGTCTCCCGCATGTTAAAAGAACATCGGGAAGCTTCCATTGACCTGTAAGAAGATCTTTCCATTTTAACATTGGTTTAACAGTTTTCTCAGGAGTCCAAAGTCTTATCATAGATGAATGTCCTTGAGAGTTCCAACTGAAATGATTAATTAAAAACATGGCATTATTTATGAAATGATGGGGAGAACTATATTTGAATTCCCCTTCCTGCAATTTAATTATTTGATTTTTTAACGTTTGATGGGTTCTCAGCTATAACTTGACCATGAGGATTATACGGAATACCTGTAGAATGAGAGATCCCAAACCGGGTACAAAGCGACTGAAATGCTTTGGATGCATAAGCAGGAGTATTATCAGTTTTTAATTGTTTAGGAATACCCAGCTGTGAAAAACAAAAGTATAAATGTTGGACTACATCTTTATAGGCTTCCCCAGTTCTGGGCCAGGCTAAAATTACATGGGAAAATGTATCCACTGTCACATGTAGAAATGACAATTTTCAAATCTTTACAAATGAATAACATCCATTTGCCACAAAACTTTAGGTTTTAATCTGTGGGGATTAACTCCTGAGGGGAGGGAGTTATTAGAATTAGGACACGATGTACATTTTTTTATTTGTCTAGCCATTTCTGTTGGAATGTGAAACTAGAGCCATAAAACTGCAGTGTTTTGGTGAAAAGTTTTATGGGATTGCTGAGCTTGATTGACTAAATAATCTACAAGGAGAGGGAACATGACCGATTTTGTCAAAGAATCTGCTAATTGATTATCTTGATGTAGAGTTCCAGGGAGTCTTGCCCCAGGGTTAGCCCTGTGAGGAGCAAGCAGGTCCTCCCTGTGGATTGAGGCATGTGGAAGGGTGTGCGTCCCAGCGAAGATATGCCTCTGTGACAGGCGCTCCCCTGGTATGGGCTCGGCAACCAACTCTGGCTCCTCTCTCTGGGGTCCCGAGTAGTCAGAAGGGAGCAGGACTCATGGTGGGGCCCTGAGTGGGGTGTGGAGGCCAGATGCGGTGGCTCACACCTGTCATTCTGGCACTCTGGGAGGCTGAGGCAAAAGGATTGCCTGAGTCCCTGGGTTCAAGACCAGGCCAGGCACCTTGGTGAGACCTCGTCTCAACAAGAAGCCAAAAAAAATGAGCCAAGTGTGGTGACTCACGCCTGTCATTCCTGGCACTTGGGAGGCCACAGTGGTAGGATCGCCAGAGCCCAGTTGGTGAAGACTGCAGTGGCCAAGAGGAGGCCCATGTGCTCTGGCCTGAGTGACAGAGTGGGACTTTGACTCAGAATAATAACACCAAACCCCACCACCACAAACACAAGATGGGCTCAGGAAATCAAACTGGAATCCCAGCTCTTTGGAGGCCAAGGCGAGTTGACAGCCTGAGCCTGTGGGTCCAAGACCAGCTCAGGACACTGGGTGAGACCTTGTCTCGGCCATGAAAAATAAATCCAAAGATTAACTGGGAGTGGTGGCTCTGGCCTGTGGTTCCAGCCACTCAGGGGGCCAAAGCTGGAGGATAGCCTGAGCCTGGCAGGTGGAGTCCATGGTGGCCGTGAGTGTGCCCCTGAATTCTGGTCTGGGTGACAGAGCAGGATTCCAACTCCAAATAATAATAGTCACCACCACCACAACCACCAGCACCCCTGCCATCCAGCATGAGGTGTCACCCTCACGGATGGGAGAGGAAGAGGGACTTTCCCGCCTGTCGTTCAAGGGAGGTTTCAACTGTGACAACTGGCACATCCATCCTGCCCCTTCAGCCACATGTCCCAGAAGGCCTGCTTCCAACTCCCACAAAAGTGCCCCATGGCAAAGACCCATGTGAGCTCACAGAACAGAGGGCTCCAAGTTAGGGCAACTGTCAAGCACAAAGTAGTGATCAAGGCAGTTCGGCAACACCACAGCCAGCCCTGGTTCTGGTTGCTGGGTCTGCTACTTTTGGGCAGGGGTGGGCTTCTTCCTCTCCCAATCACTCCATCGTCCCTTGCCCACAGGGACCTTTTACATGGAAGTTGATGATTCCCATTGTGATGCTCATGGGAAGCCCTTTTTATCGCCAGAGCCTCCATCAGCTGGTCTGGGGTGCGAGGACATGATCGTGGCTTCCAGGGCCTCAAACTGCAGGGCACATAAGTCCTCCTGCCTTGGCCCCTGATCAGCCAGAACTCCGGGGACCACCACACCTGGCTTGAATTTGGGGACCTTTTGCCGAGACAAGGTCTGGCCACATTGCCTGGGGTGGTCTCTGACCCCTGGACTCAGTCAGCCTCCTGTCTGGGCCTCCCAGGGCACAGGGCTAATGGCCATGAGTCATGGTGTCTGGCCTGGACTCGCACTTTGTGTCAGTAAGGGCGACACAAAGGAATGTCCTGAGAGAGAGGCCACTGCCTCCAGTGTAGCTGGGACCATGGGTGCCACCACGTGTGACTCCACTGTTTGCACTACAGGGAGCAACGAAGTCTTGCTATGTGGCCCACCTGGTCTCAAACTCCAAGGCTCCAGTGGGCCCCCACCTCAGCTTCCCAAAGCCACAGCCTGATTGTCTGTCAATCCATCATCGTTTAGGAACTCTAGGCCCATGGCAGAACCTCCTTCCCAAATGATGTCTGCCTGTTCACTATGATCCAAACTCCATACACAAATTGATGCTCTTATTTTTTTCCTTTTTTCCTTTTTTCCTTTGAGTCAGAGTCTCACTCAATCTCCAAGGATAGAGGGCAATGGCTCCCTCCCGGCTACTGCAGCCTCGGGCCATTCGGGTTCTGGTGAGATTTTCCCTGGCCTTCCGAGGAGACAGAAGGACAGGTGGGTGCCACCATACCTGGCTAATTTGGAATGGATGGTAGTGAGGAGTTCTCACTGAGGTGCCTGGGTGGGTCTCGTCCCTTGGGCTTGGGGTAACTGCTGGCCTCGGGCTCCAAATGTGCTGGGATGACGAGTCTGAGTCCCTAAACCTGGCCTCAATCCATTGTCAAAAATGAACCAGAAGGCCAGGTGTGACAGTGCTCACCTGGAATGACAGCACTCTGGGAAGATGAGTCAGGAGGATGTCTGTAGACCAGAAGCCCAAGACCAGGCCTGTGCAATGTAGGGAGACCCCATATCTGCACCCATCCAAACAGGAGGTCTGGGGTCGAGGTGTCCATCATGCTGGCCACTCCAGATGCTGAGGAGGGAGGATCACCCAAGACCATGATGTAGAGACTGACATTGAATGAGGGTCATGTCCGTGGGCCCAAGACCAGGCCACAGAGTCAGATCATATCCAAAAATATTCTCAACTGCACATTGTGTGCTCACAGGGCGACTGGCTTTACAGCCAGGAAAAATTGGATTGGCGATGAAGAAATGTCCCCGGGTGAGGGATTTGTCCCTGAACTTTCTTGGCAGAAGGTCCTCATTGCCGATTTGGAGGATCCGTCTGCCTGGGGCAAATTTCTCACCATGGAGAGGTGAGACAGCAGGTACTTGGCCAGGAAGCCTCGGGAACTCCTGCACCAAAGTGGGGACAGCCATTGGGGGGGTTGGGGCTAGAAGGTTCTGAACTTTGGGGACCCTAAAATGTGGAGGTGGGGGGGAAGACTGAGGACAGAAAGTTTGCAAGAGAATGGATTTCTTTCTTTCCTTCTTTCCTTCTTTCTTTCTTTCTTTTTCTTTCTTTCTTTCTTTCCTTCTTTATTTCTTTCTTTCTTTTCTTCTCTCTCTTTTGTTTCCTTACGTGGTAGCCCAGGTTGCTCTGAAACTGCCCAAGACCGCCTTCCTATTGTCCTCAGCTTCCCTAACTGCTGCAATGATGGGCTTTCCATTTGGTCAACATCCTGGTCTTCCAGCCTGTTCTTGAACTCTGGGCCTCAGGCAAGCCTCCCTCCAAGGCCTGCCCTCATGCAAGGTTCTCTGAGTTTTGCTTAAGGTCAAGGTGAGGGCTTGCTATGGGGTCCAGCCTGGGTCGAGCTCTCTGGGTCCAGCCATCTTTCTGTCTCAGCCTCCCAGAGTGTTGAAGAGATAGGCATGAGTCACCCGGTCGACACCCCCCTGATGGTTTGAGAATCATGCCCTCCCTTACCCCCAAGCAGCCCTGAGGAGGAATGAGAAGGTTCACCCTTGGGGATGAATCTGCGGATTGGTGGACACCCCGGTGGGACACACATCTGCACCATGCGAATTTCCGGGGCAGGCTCAGTGGGTGACTCTGGCTGCCCTATCTTGTGTCGTGGGTCATCTGAAGGGAGTGGGCCTCATGGTGGGGCCACGAGAGGGGTGTGAAGACTGGGCACGGGAACTCACACCTGTCACCCCAGCATTTTGGGAGGCCAAGGAGAGAGGATGGCCTGAGCCCCAGGTTTGAAACAAGCCCAAGCACCTTGGTCAGGCCTTGTCTTTACAAGAAACTAAAAAAATGTTCTGACCATGGCGACGAACTCCACTTGTTCCAGCCTATTGGGAAGCCACGGTGGGAGCATTGTTGGTGGTGAAGGATGCGGTGGCCAAGAGTGGGGACCTGTGGTTCAGCCTGGAAGACAGAGTGGGACTCCGACTCAGAATAATAATAACCACTACCACCACCACCACAGGCCAATTTAAGGGCTCAGCCTGGCACCCAGGTCCTTCGGAGGTCGAGGCGAGTGGACGGCCTGACCTCTGAGTTTGAGACAAGCCTGGGACATTGGGTGAGCCCTCGTCTCGGCCATCAAAACTAAATCCAAAGTTTAGATGGGCGGGGTGGCGCAGGCCTGTAGTTACAGGCATTAGGCAGACCGAGGTGTGAGGATCACCTGAGTGAGGCAGGTGGAGTCTGCAATGGCCGTGAGCATGCTCCCTGTGCTCCGGCCTGGGTGACAGAGCGGGATTCCAACTCCAAAAAATAATAATCACCACCACCGCCACCCTCACCACCTTTCCTGCTCAGCGCGAGGAGTCAAGCTTAGGGATGGGAGAGGAAAAGGCATTTTCCCACTTGTCATTTGCGGCAGGTTTCAAAGGTAGCCACCAGGCACGTATGTCCCATGACTTCAGCCACGCATCCCAGAAGAACTGCCTCCACCATCCACAATCATGCCCTAAGATGCATGTGAGCTTATGGAACAGACGGTCCCAAGATAAGGTGGCCGTCGGGCACAGAGGGAAGGCGGTACTGCAATGCTGCAGCCAAGGTTAAGGTCGCCTAGTCTGCTACATTCGGGTGGGGGAAGGGCGCCTTCCTCTCCTGATCACTCCATCGTCCACCACCTACGTGGATCTTTCCTTGGGAGACTTGAAAGTTCATTGTGATGCATGTGGGGGGTGTCTTGTTATCGCCAGAGTCTCCTTCAGCTGGGCTGGGTCCTGGTAGCATGATTGTGGCTCCCAGGTTCTCGACCTGCGAGGCTCATTCTGTCCTCGCAACTCAAATCCTCTAGCAGCCAGGACTCCAGAGGCCACCATACCTAACACGATTTTGGGGACCTCTCTCCCAGACGAGGTCTGGCCACATATCTCGGGCTGGTCTCTGACACATGGGCTCAGGAAGCCTCCCGCCTCAGCCTCCTAGGGCACAGGGCTAATGGCCATGAGCAACAGTGCCTGGCCTGGACTTTCACATTTTGTTGGCGGGGGTGACCCAAAGGAACACACTGGGATGGAGGACACCACAACCCGTGTAGCCAGGACCGCAGGAGAAACCTCGTAAGACTCCAGTGTTTGCTTTCTGGGGAGCAATGAGGTCTCGCTATGTGGCACAGGCTGGTCTTGAACTCCCAGGCTCCAGCGTTCTCCTGCATAAGCCTCCCATAGCCACAGTCCAATTGTCTGCTAATTCACCATCTGTCAGGAACTCTAGACTCAAGGATGGGTCTCCTTCCCAAATGATCTCTGTCTGTTCAGGGTGATCCCAACTCCATACACAAGTGGATGTTCTTTTTTTTCCTTTTTTCCTTTTTTTTGAGTCAGAGTCTTACTCTGTCACCCAGGCTGGAGAGTGGAGGCTCGCTCTCAGCCACTGCAACCTTGCCCTTCTAGGCTCTGGCGTGCCTTTACCTGGCCTTCCCAGAAACCGGAATGACAAGCATGCACCACAATGCCTGGCTTATTTGGAATGAAGGGTAGAGATGGGGTCTCACTGAGGTGCCTGAATGGGTCTCCACCCGCCAGCTCGGGCTGGTCACTGGCCTTGGCCTCCCAACGAGCTGGACTGAGTCTGAGCTCCTGAGCACGGACTCGGTCCTTCAACAAAAACGAATCAGAAAGCCTGGCCCAGCGACCAATGCCTTGAATCCCAGCACTCTAAGAGGCCAAGGCGGGAGGATTGCTTGAGCCCACGAGCCCAAGGCCAGCCTGGGCCAGACAGGGAGACCCCATCTCCACACCATCCAAACAGGGGGTCTGGGGTCGAGGTGCCCATTGTCCTGGCCACTCCTGAGGCTGGGGTGGGAGGATCGTCAGAGCCCTCGATTTTGTGGTGGTCGTGTACTCAGGCCCCAACCTGGGACTCAAAGCCAGACCGTGTCTCCGCAAACATCAGAATCATCCACAGATTCTCATCTGGTCGTGTTGTGTTAACAGGGTGACTGGTTTTAGAGCCAGGAAAAACGGAATTGGGGGAAGCAATGTCCCCGGGTGAGAGACGTGTCCCTGGACTTTCTTGGTGGAAGGTCCTCGGTGCCGAGTTGGAGGGACGGCCTGCCTGGGAAACATTTCTCATCTCGGAAAGGAGAACTGGCAGGAACTCGGCCAGGGAACCTCGGGAAATCCTGCACCAAAGCGGGATCAGCCATTGGGGGAGGTTGGGGCTGAAAGGTGCTGAGCTTGGTGGACCCTCATATGTGGACAGGGTGGAGGGGAAGGACTGAGGGCAGAAAGTTTGAAGGAGAATGGATTTCTTTCTTTCTCTCTCACTCTTTCTTTCTCTTTCTTTCTTTCTTTCTTTCTTTCTTTCTTTCTTTCTTTCTTTCTTTCTTTCTTTCTTTCTTTCCTCACTAGGTTGAGCAGGCTGCTCTCAAACCTCCCGAATCTGCCTATCCTCTCGGCCTGAGGCTCCCAAACTGCTGCATTCACATGCTTTCATTTTGGTCAACATCCTGGTCTTCCTGCCTGGTCTTTAACTCTGGGTCAGAGTCAATCCTCCTGCCAAGCCCTGCCCTCACCCAAGGTTTTCTGGGGTTGCTTGGGGTCGAGGTAGGGAATTGCTATGTGTCCAGACTAGTCTCGATCACCCAGTCTCCACCCATCTGTCCATCTCATCCTCCCTGAGTGCCAAGGAGACAGGCGTGAGTAGCCCGGACATCCCTGCCACCCTGAAAGTTTGAGTCAAACCCTCCCTTTCCCCAAGGTGGCTTCTGGGAGGAGCAAGCGGATCCACCCTGGGGAACGAGGTGGGCAGAGGTGTGGGCACCCTGGTGGCAACATACCCCAGAGACTGGTGCTCCCCATGGGGAGGGCTTGGCAAGGGACCCAGCCCCCTCTTCATGGTCCCAGGTCATCAGAAGGGAGTGGGCCTCAAACTCAGGCCCTGAGTGTTGTGTGGTTGCTGGGCGTGGGGTCTCACAACAGTCATCCCAGTGAACTGGGAGGCTGTGAAGAGAGGATTACCTGAGCCCCCAAGTTCGAGACCAGCCCGAGCACCTTAGCAAGACCTCGTCTCTAGAAGAAGTCCGAAAAATTAGCCGAACGTGGTGGTGCAAACCTGGCATTCCAAACACTCAGTAGGCTGCAGCGGGATGTATGCCAGAGCCCAGCCTATTGAGGCCGCAGGGGCTGAGTGTGGGTTCCTGCACTCTGGCCTGGGCAACAGATTGGTACTCCTACTCAGAATAATAATACCAACCACCACCACCACCACAACCACAGACCGGATCAAGGGGCTCAGTCTGGCATCTGGGCCCCTCAGAGGCCCAGGCAAGTGGATTACCTGAACCTGTGGCTTTGACCCCAATGGGATATGAGGCGAGACATTGTCTCAGGAAAAATAAATCCAAAGATTAGCTGAGTATGGTAGCGCAGGCCTTTGGTTCCAGCCACTTGGGGGGCCAAGGCAGGAGGATCACCTGAGCCTGGCTGGTAGAGTCCGCGGTGACTTGAGTGTGCCCCTGCACTCTGTCCTGGGCAACAGAGTGGGATTCCGACTCCAAATAATAAAAATCAGCACCACCATCACCACCCCTGCCACCCAGCGCGAGTAGTCACCCTCAGGGATGGGAGTGAAAAAGGCACTTTCCAGCCTGTCGTTCATAGGAGGTTTCAAAGGTGGCCCCAGGGAACATTCATCCTTCGCCTTGGGCCATGTGCCACAGAAGGCCTGCCTCCACCCTCCACATTCGTCTCCCACAGCAAGGATGTGTGTGAGCTCATGGGAAAAATGACTCTGCTCTAGGGTGGCCATAAGGCACAGAGCAATCAAGGCAGTATGGCAACTCAGCGACCAGCCCAATTTCTGGTCGCCCTGTCTGCTACCTTTGGGTGAGGGGAGGTCTCTTTTCTCTCCTGATCACTCCATCGTCCCCCACCCATGCCGACCTTTCCCTGAGAAATAGTGGAAGCCCATCATAACACACGTGGGATGCATCTTTTTGTCGATGGAGTCTCCGTTGGCAGGGATGGGTTGCAACAGAATGATCGTGACTCCCGGAGCTTTGACCTATGGGGCTCAGGTGATCCTCCCACCAAGTCCCCAAGTACCTGGGACTCCGGCAGCCACCACGCCTGACTTGTTTTGGGAACCTCTCACCGAGACGAGGTTGGACCACTTTGCCTGGGCTGGTCTTTGACCCCTGTGCTCAGGCAGTCTGCCACATTTGCCTCACAGGGCCCACTCCTGACAGCTGTTACCCATGCTTCCTGGCCTGGACTCACACGTTCTGTCGGTGGGGGTGACACAAAGGAACACCCCTGGGATGGAGGCCACCACATCCCATGTAGCCAGGATCACATGCGGCACCACGCACAACTCCAGTGTTTGTGTTTGGGGAGTAACAAGGTCTCGCTGTGTGG
>NW_007234672.1:0-12070 GCF_000164805.1 Carlito syrichta
TAACCAGGACTGACTTCTTTATTCTGATTTCTTTGTAGTAATGAAAACTTCCCCAGAGATGGAGACTTCCCTTGAATTGCAAACTTCAATCCAGACACTTGGTCTTTTATAAACTCCAGATTTCCCCATGTCCTGTATAGCAGAAATATCCAACACTTGATTGAATCTCGCTACCTAAGCTTGGGGACATTTCAGTAATAGCTCCTGTCTAGAGCTCTACTAATCTCTTGGCAATGCCTCTAACAAAAACCCGGAAAAAATCAGAGAATAAGAATTTCTGATGATGGCAGGCTTGGTGGCTCAACCTGTAATCCCAGTGCTTTGGGAGGCTGAGGTGAGTGGATTGCCTGAGCCCACAGGTTTGAGACCTGCCTAGGCAACTTGGCAAGACCTCATCTCTACAATAAATCAAAAATTAGCTGGGTGTAGGAGTGCGTGCCTGTAATTCCAGCTACTTGGAAGGCTGAGGTGGAAGGGTCGCCGGAGCCCAGCAAATCGAGGTTGCAGTGGCCAGAAGCGGCCACTGCACTCCAGTCTGGGTGACAGAGTGAGAATCCAACTAAAAAAAAGAAAAAATTTTGATGAAATCAAAGCCAAGTTATCAAAGCCTCTAGATGCCTACCAGATACCAGTAAAAAACCAAGAGCCTCCACTACTCCCTCTAGAAATTTCTGATACTCACCAGTTTCTGGACAGTATTGATTCTTTATGCTCTGAGAATCAGCCTGCTTCTGAATAGGTCAAATTAGGAGAGAACAACCTGAGACTTGAGGGACAAGGGACATTTGATTGTTGCATTGACTCCAGCAGCAGTTTTGAAGATATATTCCCCTAGCAGAGAATATTTACTTTCCCCAGCACTTCAATTCCTTAAAAGATCTTGACCAAAGCAAAGGACCCTCAGGAATCAAAGCTAAAGATACCAGAGGTGATTCTGGCAAAAAAAGTCAAGTGTCATAAAGGGGCCTGTGATCAAGTCAGGAAGAACAAAGGCAAACCTCCTGGGCCTATTAATGGTGCTTCCAAAGCCAAAATACAGCCAAAAAGTTGACAGTGCCAGTTAGAGAGACAAGTGGTTATTTGAAGGGCTGCAGCCAGTGAGTAGACACTTGCAGATGTGGCCAAGCATTCTGATGACAGATCTCAGAAAGCTGTATCCAGAATAATTAGCAAAACTAAGGGTCATGAACAGGAAAAGAGCAAGGAACCAGAGAAAGCAATCTCTTGGAATCTGAAGAGAGTAAGCAGTCAGGGAACATAATCAAGGCAGAAGAGCCAACCATTCCCAAGGTGAAGCATAACAAAAATCTACCTGTGTTTAACCCAGAAACCTTTAAAAAGCCTCCAATTTGGCAAGGCATGCAACCACTGGTGAAGAAAACTGATAAGAAACCTAGAGTCTCTTCCTCTTTATTCCTGGGAAACTCAAACAACAGCAAAGACCCCACACAATCCCCAGCTCTCAAACCATGATTGAATACCTAACAGTAAATGTCCCAAAAGATGAAAGTCAAAGTAGAGAAACCAAACAGCATGAAAAAGAGTGTCTATCCCCATGCCAGTATGAGCTCCCACCACTTGTCAAAGTTAAGTTGGTACTTTTGCCCTTACCAACCATGGAGAAACCTCAAGCTCACCTTGTTCCTTAATGGCAAAAGTCTCTGGCTGCATGTAATCCTGCATGTAGTCCTCTTTCTACAAGACTTAGTTTTACTCTTAGCTCAACTTACTGTAGTCAATCCACACTGACCAGCTTCTACCCACTCAGTTTTGACAGGTCCTTCCAGACCAGCTATGCCAAAATCTACCAATGCAACCCCACCCAGTCGGAGAGATTCTGCCCAGACCACTATCCCTGCCTGCTTCTTTTAGGCCTGCATCCTATAAAACATCATCTTGCACTCCTCTCCATGATAAATCTGCGTTCAGTGCTGAGACCAAGATCCAGTCACCACTCAAGCCTCAAAACCAGTATCTACATGAAGACTTCAGCCTCCAACCAAATCCACAGAGGAAACCCAAGGTTCCTGAACCAGTAATGTCAAAACACATCCCATAAGAGCAGAGGCCAGAGCATGAGGCAGACTCAACAACAGTATGAGAATTCTGGCAAATAAACCTCTTTGGGAAAAGTGCAGTTTTTTGTTGAAAGGGGAAAAAAGTGTGGAAATCACTCCATACTAATGTTACACAACTGAAGAACTGCCAAGATTGTTAGTATCACTTTGGGTACCAGCTGGTTTTCCACATGCATTTAGAAAGATACAAATTTCTCTAATTTTTTATGTTTTAAAACTAAATCAAGAAAGTACTAGAATTGATCAGTATATTAGTAACAAAGAGGATTTTATGGTTTGAGATTCTGTTAATTGTGGATTTTCATTGATAAAGGAGGGGGATCAAAGGCTACATCAGAAAGAAGAAATTGAAAGTTAAATTGAAAAATAGGATAAAAAATAAGAGAATTGAGAAAAAAGAAAGGAACCTAGTCCAGAACTGGCATAGCCAAAACAAATAAAAGTCAGGGTTGGGGGGGGAGGGATTTTGTGAATTCATGAGAGGAATCAGGAATGTGGAAAATGCCTGAAGTTAAATGCAGAGCATTTGGACTAAGTTGAAAATGACAGAAACTGAGTCTGGGTGACCAGAAGAACTGTAAAAAAATCTGTAACAGAGAATGGTCTTATGTCTCATGGCTTACCAGGTACATATTTTAGAAAATGAGATTTAGGACAACTGTCCAATAGACTTGGGCAACCTTAACCATATATAATTATAGCCAGGAAAGGTGAATATAAAACAAGGGAAACTGTCAGGTAAGTGGCAAAGGTCTCCAGTAATCCTAGGGCAGCTGATAAACTGGGACCTTAACAGTTAAAAACTGACACAATGTGAGGCTAACCCAGAACACTGACTGGAAAATAAATCACCATTTACTAAAAAAAAAACTATCACCAGACCAATGAGATGTACTACCTGAGTTAACATTCACAACATGCAAAGCCAGTATCACTTTGACACTTTACTGGTGATATTCAACAATAGCCTGGGTCTCACTGCATGCTAATTGGTATGGCTACAATGTAAGCCCTGTTGAGTCTTCCAAAGTCCTCAGTGTTTCTAAGCAATGTAGCAGCCAATGTGGTTTTCAGAGAACAGCATCCAGAGAGTTCTGGCACAGAAGACAGAACTGCAGGAAGGGTTCAAATATTAAGTTAGTGGTCTCTACCATGTCTTCCTCTATGGACCCAGCTGTGCAGTTTTTTGTACTGCCACCAGCAAGTGAAGTGCACAAGAAAATGGGCTTGAAGTGTCCATTTCCACAGGATGAGAGATGTGGGTGTGTGTGCACATTGTGTCATCCCCAAAGCTGTAGAATTCAAGTAATCTGAAGTGCTCCCTAGTAGGCCTGAAGGCAAAGCGGAAAGAGAAAATTGGATACAATGAAGGGAGGGCAGGAAAAAATGATTGGACAAGGGGAAGAGGGGGTAGAGCTTCATCACCATGGGAAAATTCGTAATGTACTTTGACAATGTAGTGCAACCATCACTATCTGATCCATAAAATTTTTTTCTGCCCCCTCAAAAAACCCGCATATCTCTTACCAGTGATTCCCTATTCCCTCGTTCCTCTGATGCCAGATATCACCAGTCTCCATGGATTTGTCTTTTCTGGACATTTCATATAAAAGGAATCATAGTATGTGACCTTTGGTATCAGGCTTCTTGCACTTAGCATAATGATTTAAGGATGCATCTGTGTCCTAATGTGTGCCAGAACATCATTCCTTTTAATGAGTGCATAGTATTCTATTATATTGCTATTCTGTATTTGCTGATCCATTCATCAGATGCTGGATATTTGGGTTGTCTCCACTAATAACTTACATTTATTGCGATTTTATTCTGTGCCAGTCATCACCTGGCTAAATCCACCCCATGTCACAGATTAGGAGGTAGAGTGTATTGAGAATTTGCACATGATTAAGAGCTAGAAAGTAAGAGCTGGGATTTGACTGAGGCATTTAGACCTCGGAGGTAATAGATTCACATGGTAGAACAATAGAAACATATAAAAGGGGAAACTCACACTTTCCCCACATTTCAAAGTCACCCACTTCCCCTCTTCCTCAGAGACATCTACTTTTGCCACTTTGAGAATTCATCCAGATAAATTATTTATTCATACCCCTCAAATCACTGTATCATGGTTTATTTAATAACCTGTTCCATGGATTTGAAATAATCATTTTATAGTATACTAACCCCCTATATGCATTCGCTTTACTTTTTTCCTAATTGTCCTGGATTTTGGAGTTTTATATTTACCATTTATCTACAATCCTAGGCACTACCTATCCCAGGGGTCTACTACCTATTCAAGCACTTCATATAAAAAGCAAACAGTAAGCCAGGAGTAGTGGCTCACTACAGTAATCCCAGCACATTGGGTGGTAAAGCCAAATGGACTGCCTGAGCTCAGGGGTTTGGGACCAGCCTGAGCAACTTGGAGAGACCTTGTCTCCACAATTAATTCAGAAAAATCAGCCAGGCATAGTGACACATACCTGAGGTTCCAGCTACCTGGAATATTAAGGTGGAAGGATCACCTGAGCCCAGCAGGTCGAGGCTGCAGTAGTCGAGAACATGCCACTGCACTCCAGCCTGGGTGACAGAATGAGACTTCAGCTCAAAAAAACAAATTGGCCAAAAATAAGTATGTTAGTCTTTGCGGGCTAGGTGGCCTTTGTCTCAACTATTCCACTCTGTAGTTGCAGCATAAAAGCAGCCACAGTAAACACATACACTAAAGGGCATGGCTATCTTCCAATAAAACTTTATTCACAAAAACAGACTGCACTGGTTGCTGACTCTTGCACTACATGACCTACTGCTATGATCCCTCCCATTCACTCCACTCTAGTCAAACTGAGCCACCTTAGTGCTCCTTGAATACAGCAAGCTCCTGGCTCAGAGCCTCTGCACTTGCTATTCTATGCCTGGAATGCTCTTCTTTCCTCCTTCAATTCCCTTCTCAGAGCTTATCTTTCCCAGTGAGGGTTTCCATGACCACACTATTTGAAGTTGAAGTGGCCTCACTCTGCTTTTCACTTCTGATCCTCAATCTGATTCCCTTTACCAGGGTCTATTTCTCCCTGAGTACTTTCAACCTTCTAATATGTTACATAATTTACTTCTTTAGCATGATAATTGTTTATCATGATAAATGTTAAATTGTATATACCATTCCATCACTCACCATTAAACCATAAAATCCTGGAAAATTTTTGTTTGCTTTGTTCGCTGATACCTGTTCAATGCTTTAAACTGTGTCTGGCTTATAGCAGGTAATCAATCAATTTATCCAGTGACTGACTAAATGACTGTTTTTTAAAAGAGTACAGTCTAGGCACTGTGGCTCATGCCTGAAATCCCAGTACTTTGGGAGATAGAGGTGTGAGGATTGCCTGAGTCTAGGGGTTTGAGACCAGCCTGGGAAACTTGGCAAGGCCTCATCTCTACAATAAATAAAACAACTAGCCAAGCATGGTGGTGTGTGCCTTTGAAGACTTAGGCAGAAGGATTGCCTGAGCCTTGCAGTTCATGGCTACAGTGGCTGTAGGCATCTCACTGCACTCCAGCCTGGGTAACAGAGTGAGACTCTATAAATATAGTGACTTGCAGTTCCTCAACCCTCATTAAATGTGATAGTGCCTGGTCATAAACCAATAGCTTTGAAAACAAATATAGAAACTCAGTATAAAATGATGAGATTCAAATATTCCATTTACATAAAGCTAATGTTTATGTCATTTAGCTCTTGTTGAAATTGGCAGTATTGACAATGGCACTCATACCTCAAAGGTTTTGAATTATCAGAAAGTATGTTTTGCAACCTACAGCTAACTAATAAGTAACAAAGCAACAATATATTTGAACACAAAATGGATTCTGCAGGTACATATTTAAGCATAAGAACTCATTTAAAAGAGGTCATTTTACTTGGTGACAGAAGATGCCAGTCTTCAAACAGATGCTAGATGAAACTCCAAACCACAGATTCATCTTCATGTTGCTGGTGAGCCTTCCTCTCAAGGGAAACTTCTTCATCAGGTAATTCTATCTCCAGCTGAAAAGAAATGTAATTTGTGTGCATTCATAATATACAAACTTAAAAAATCCCAGGACCTTTGTTACATTTTTCTTTACTTGATCCAGCTCACCACACGTCTTTTTTCTTCTTCAGGATTTATTTTCTAATTTTGTCCTTTTATATTCCCAATGGGTTCTCAGCAAAATTTTAACAATAGGAACAATTTCTCTTTAGTACACAGTTCATTTCTGCTTTCAAAGCACCCATCCAATTATCATAATATTTTAAGAAAGGATTTGGCAGTAGTGGGAAACTGCCAAGGAAAGGAGGCTGGGATTGGCAGTTGAAGGAAACTTCCAGGGGAGGGAGAGGCACACCTCATCAGCAAGGGTAGCTGCATAATGAACATTTGTATACCTAAGCCCAAATTGAACCCCACATCTTTAAAATAAAAAATAAAATAAAAAGAAATGAAACAAACATCCTTCTCAGGTAATGTTCCAGAAAGACTGTTTTGTCTTGATACTGGATCTCAACTAGGCTCCCCTTGAAAATCTTGCTTATCTCTTAAGATTTTTTTTTCCTTCTGAGTCTTGAAGCCTTTATCCATGAAAATCTTAAAACAACAGGAATGGGGTTTTTCTTCTTCACTGTGTAGAACTGTGTAGGGAAGAACTGGTCCCAGAAACATAATGGTCATGGGTTTAATTGTTCATTTCAGCTGTCATCATTATTGCCTAGTCCATTCCTGTGATTCATTTGAGCGATAGTGAGAAAATATATTGTATTCCTGGAAATTATATATCAGAAAAATATATTGTATTCTTGGAAATTATATTCTAGTGGGGAATGAAATACAATGAACAACCAAACCATATCAGACCCTGGTAAGGATTATGAAGAGGAATTATATAGGAACAAGTGATACAGGGTGACTGGGTGGCTACTTAGAATGCATGATCAGAGAAGATCTCTTTGAGCAGGTGACATCTAACCGGAGAAATGAATGACAGGACAGAGTCAGTGAAATGAAGATTAGGGTAAAAAAAAAAAACCCAGGAAAGAAGACAAAGCTGTCAAGCAACAGATGCTTGGATGGTGTGACTGGACAATAGTAAGCAAGGAAGAGATCGGGAGATAAAATCAGAGATGCTGAATCACTCTATAATCAATCCAGGGTAAAGAGTTTGGATTTAAACCAACTGCCATGGAAATTCACTGGAAGAGTTTAAGTCCAGGAGAGGTAGAATTTGCTTCAAAAAAAGAAAAAGATTCTCAGTTGCAGGAGGAATGCATTGTAGTAGATAAGAATGGATGCCCTTTTTGAACAACTGTGACTGCTCCTATAAGTATGCATTTTCACAGGGGAAACAAGGATGCAAGTAAAATCTGCCTGAAGGCTTCCTTGTGTTTAGCTGCTCCAGAAAACACCTCAGGTTCTACTTATGCTTTTCTTCTAATTTTACAGAGATGAGTTCACCATGTCGCCCAGGCCAAGTGAATCGATCATTTTAATCTGGACCTTTTTTTTGTCTAAAATACCCATGGTAATTTTAAAAAATAAGATTACATAGTGTTCTATGAGAGCTACCAAGAGGAATGCAAATGAGAGACTATAAACCTACCATGCTTCTTTAGAACAATGCTTCTCAAACCGTTGCCTACATCAGAATCATGAGGAAGCCCTTTAAAACCAAGTTGCTGGGACCCACCTGCAGAGTTCTTTCCTCAGTATCTCTGTGGTGGGGCACAGCAGTTAACATTTGTAACAGACTCCAGTTGATGCTGTTATTACTGGACTGAGCTTTAAGGACCACAGCTCTCACTTATTGGGAGAATGGGAGGGAAAATACATTTAAATATTTTAATCTAAAATAGAATGATCTTTGTTAAAAGACATGTACTAATGCAACTCTGTAATTAATGTGTTCAGTCTCTCAACAGGTAATTGCTAAAGTAACATCATGACCAAGGAATCACTATGCTAGTAGTTTTGGTAGATAATTTAATGAGGTAGGCATGGATCTTATCCACAAAGAGCTTTCAGGCCAAAAGAAGATTTAAGTCATGTAAAATAATGATTTCTGGTAGAAATGCTAAATTCCATAATAAAAATTGTAGATATAGTGCTACGGTGGAAGGAAGAAGGTATTTCTAACAGAGATTGGCAGGGAGTGGAGGTTCTGGTGAGTAAGATAGGTTTTACATCTCCATACCTAAGTATTCTTGTTGCCACATAAAAAATATGTTGTTTGCACATATAGATACTGCCATTCAGTAGTCAGCCTTATGAAGTGACAATCACCCAGATATGTCTGAGAAGTTAGGCTGATTGGCTTGGTTAGTTTCATAATATGATATGTGGTAACAGTTTTATTATATTATGATCCTATTAAAACTGCCATTATAATTACACATGAGATTTTAAATTGAATTTATTATCCAAGAGCTAATAAAATTGCACACATTAAGGAAAAGTAGTAGTGAATATACATATAATTAAAATATGCACACAATTTTAGCTTGCTAGCTTTCAACATAACTCATTGCATTTTTATTGGATTAAGCAATTTAGAATTTCAGGTTATATTCTATAATCCCTAGCTTAGAAAATGGTCATGTTACTTCCTAAACTACATTTTTTTTCATTGGAAGCGCTCCAAGCACAAGATAAAAGCACTCCCTTAAATGTGGGGAAAAAAGTAACAACAGGATGATGTTAAACCAAATTATGTTTTTGCTAATAAAGGGGAAGCAGGAAAACATTACCATGTTCATATTTAGTACAAAATCCAAAGACATGTTTATATCTGAAATAAATTTAACATGTATGATTTCCAAAACTTTACTTATCAAGCACCAACATACTTTCATCCCCATTTAGAAGCCTATATCAAAAAATTCAAAAATAAAAAATAGGTTTAATTATGAATGAATCAATATATTTTAAGTCTATAATTTTGTATAAATTTACATGTATGCATATCTAATTTAATGAGGTGAGCTTTATTTTATCAAGATGAATTTGCATTTTCTTAGCCTATTTTGCTTGATTGTTTCTCTAAGTATTAAATGTGATAAGTCGAAATGATGTTTATAAGTACTAGACTTGGTCAAAATCCATTTATTCAAATGCTTCCCAGTAAAAGACATCTTGCATTGTCTCAAACCATGTCTAGTACTCATTTTATATTTCTTGAAAGTCTATTGCAAAGTGGCATTGTACAACAACAGAAAGCTGACATGTCTATGCTTTAAAAAAAAACTATATGTGGTGTATGTGGAAAATGCAATGTTTTAAGAAAAAGATTATCTTGAACTATAGTGAATAATGGATAAAAGTTCATTCATTAGAGTGCTTTCTCTTCACAGTTCTTTCTGACAATGCAGCTTCCAGCGAGTAGGTGTCTTTGTCAGTGTAAATAGGGAAGGATGAGATGTATTTTGTTTTCAACTGTGACTATATGAACCTGGTGGTATTGATGGCAATAGCATATAGAAGAGACTCCTTGAATTAAGGATATCTGCACTCTTCACTTAATTTTTTTGCATAGGTTTTTACAGTTACACAGCAAATCCAATTGCAAACCACTTTCTTTCTGCATAACTTTAGTGGCATGTTAAAATCAATATATGTTGCAACTCTGAGACAAGAATTTCCATAGGAGAGTCAAGTTCTGTACCAAGCCAGTGGCTCCTATCATTGCTTTTGAAACATCTTTAAAAACTTTATTAGCAAATATCACTGCTTGTTGAATTTGAAAATGAAACAAATATATGGAGATTTTTCCATTTCAAATTAACAAATAGGGATGAATAAGTTATTTTGCTCCCTAGTTTATTCCATATATGTGTATGCATATATTTTCTACATGTTAAAATGCTATAATTTGGAATTCAATATTGACTACACAATTGATGTTTTCCTTAAGCATTTATATTATTTCAGCTGTTAAAAAATAGTTTTAAATTTCAATAGCTTTGGGGAGGGCACAAATAGTCTTTAGGCTGGGCTTTAAGTGTACCTACTGCCCCACCTGTGCACATTGTACCTGATAGGTGATTTTTTTTGTCCCTTCAGTTTTCCCTCTCCCCTTCTGAGAGTCTCCAGTGTCCATTATACTATTTTCTAAGTCTTTGCATATTCTTAGTTCAGCTCTCACTTTTGAGTGAGAACATGAGGTATTTGGTTATCTGTTCTTGAGTTAGTTCACTTAGATTGATGTTCTCCAATTCCATCCAGTTTGCTGCAAAAGACATTATTTTATTCTTTGTGATGATTGAATAGTATTATATAGTGTATATAAACCGATTTTTATCATCCACTGATCAATTGATAGACACTTAAGTTGATTCCACATAATTGCAATTATTAATTATCATTTGCAACCTAAGGGTGCAGGTGTCTGTTATATAATGACTTTATTCCTTTAGGGTTGACAACTAGTAGTGGGATAACTGGGTAAAATGGTAGATCTAATTTTAGTCTTTTGAGTAATCTCCATAATGCTTTCCCTAGAGGTTGTACTAATTTACACTTTTTCTCTACATCTGTGTCAGCATCTATTTTTTTTTAATTTTTAATTTTAAAGATGTGGGATAAATTCAGGGTTAGGTATACAGATGTTTATTATGCAGGTACCCTTGTTGATAAGGTATGACCCTTCTGCTTCCCTGGCAGTTTCCCACTACTGCCAATACTTTTCTTTTAGTATTACAAAAGTTGTTCAAGTTTTACTTATGAGTGAGGACATGTGATACTCAGTTCTTTGTTTCTGTGATAGATCACTGAGTATTATAGACTCTAAGTCCATCCAGGTTGCTGCAAAGTTTATAATCTTGTCCTTATTTATGGCTATGTAATATTCCATCATGTATATATATATCACATTGAAAAAAAATCTAGTCCTCTTTCAGTGGGTAGCATGGTTGGTTCCATGTTTTTGCTATTGTGAATAATACTGCAATAAACATGCATGTGCAGGTATCTCTACGATAGAATGATTTGAGTTCCTTTGGTTATATTTTCAGCAGAGGGATTGCGAGGTCATATGGAAAGTCGATTTTTAGATCTTTTAGAAATTGCAAAACTGTTTTCCACAGAGGTTGTACTGTTTACACTACCACCAACAGTGTAGAAATGTTTCCTTTTCCTTGCATCCTCTCCAGCATCTGATATTTTTTGATATTTTGGAAATAATGGCCATTCTGACTGGTGTAAGGTGGTATCTCATTGTAATTTTAATTTTAATTTCCAAGATGATAAGTAATGTTAAATATTTTTTCATATGTTTGTTGGGCATTTGTATATCTTCTTTCAGGAGACATCTGTTCTTGTCACTTGCTCACTTTTTAATGAGGTTATTTGCTTTTATTTTTACTGAATTTTTTTAGTTCTTTTTAGATTCTGGGTCCTTTGTCAGATGTGCATTTTGTGAATAAATATATTCTCACTTTCTGTAGGTTGCCTAGTGTTGATTATTTCTTTTGTTGTTTGGAAGGCTTTTAGTTTACTTAAGTACCGCTTTTTTATTATTTTATTTTGTTTTGTTTAGGGGTTTTTTTGGTTACAATTGCCTTTGGGTTTTATCCATAAGTTCTTTGACTAGGCTGATGTCTCCAAGAGTTTTTCCTAGGTTTTCTTCTAGGAATTTTATGGTTTCCAGTCTGACATACAAGTCTTAATTTATCTTGAGTTAATTGTTGCATATGGGGAGAGATAGGTAACACCTTTAATTTTTCTGCATGTAGCTATCCAACTTTTCAAGTACCATTTGTTGAATACGGTATCCTTTCTCCTATTTTTCCTGTGTTGTCAAATATCAGTTTGTTGTAGGAGGTTGGGTTTATTCCTGGATTCTCCATTCTGTCCCTTTTGCTTATGTGTCTGCTCTTGTATCAGTACCATGGTGTTTTGGTTACTATAGCCTTGTAGTATAATTTGAAGTAAGGCAATTCCTCCAGTTTTGCTTTGTTG
>NW_007234673.1:0-1154 GCF_000164805.1 Carlito syrichta
CCATACCATTCCATTCCAATCTTCTCCTTTCCATTCCTCTACATTCCATTTCATTCCATTTCTCTCCATTCCATTCCATAATTTCTATTCAATTACTCTTTATTCCATTCCGTTTCTTCCTCTTCCTTTCCTCTCCATTCCATCCCTTTCCATTCCATTCCGTTCCTCTCCATTCCATTCCCTTCTATTCCATTGTTCACCATTTCAATCCATTCCATTCCAATCCGTTCCATTATAATCCTTTCCTCCCCATAACATTCCTGTCCATTCCACTCCATTTCATTCCATTCTCTTCCATTCCTCTCCATTTCAATCCACTCCATTCCCTTCCATTCCATTCAATTATAATCCATTCTTCTCTATTCCATTCCTTTCCATTCAATTCAATTCTACTCCATTCCATTCTTTTCAATTCCTCTCCTTTCCATTCCATTCCATTCCTTTCCTCTCCATTCCATAAATTTACAAAACATTCCATTAAATTCAAGTATTTTCCATTCTTCTGCACTACATTGCATTCCAATCGTCTCCAGTCCATTACTCTCCATTCCATTCCTTTCCTTTCCTTTCATTCCATTCTGTTCCATACCATTCCATTCCTGTCCATTCAGTTGCATTAAAATCCTCTCCATTCCATTCCTGTCCATGCCATTCAATTCCATTCCTTTCCCTTCCATTGTATTCCATTCCTCTTTATTCCATTCCATTCCTCTCCTTTCCTTTCAATTCCATTCCTCTTCATTCCATTCCATTCCTTTCCAATGTCCTCCAATCCATTTCATTCGATTCCATTCAATTCCTCTTTTGTCCATTCCATTCCTTTCCAATCCATACTACTCCTCTCCATTATATTTCACTCCATTACACTCCAATCCATTTCTCTCCATTCCATTCCATTCCTCTCCATTCCATTCATCTCATTCCATTCCAATCCACTCCTCTCCATTCCATTCCATTGCATTCCATTCCTTTATAATCCATTCCTCTCCATAACATTCCTCTCCTTTCCTCTACATTCCATTCCATTCCATTCCGTTCCATTTCATTGTTCTCCATTCCATTCCACTCCATTCCCTTCCATTCCGTTCAATTACAATCCATCCCTCTCTATTCCATTCCTCTCCATTAATTCCATTCCATTCAAGTATTATCCA
>NW_007234673.1:1864-3239 GCF_000164805.1 Carlito syrichta
TCCTCTCTTGTCCTCTCTATTCCATTCCATTCCATTTCATTCCACCCCTTATATTCCTTACCATTCCATTCCATTCCATTCTTTTCCATTCAAGTGTTATCCATTCTTCTGTATTATGTTGCTTTCCAATCGCCTGCATTTCAATCCTCTCCTTTCCATTCCATTCCATTACTCTCCATTCCACTTTATTCCTCTCCATTCCATTGCATTCCTCTCTTTTCCATTCCAGACGGTTCCATTCCATTCCATTCCTCTCCCTTGAGTTCCATTCCATTCCTATCCATTCCATTCCATTCAATTCCGTTCCTCTCCATTCCATTCCATTTCTCTCCATTCCACCCCATTCTTCTCCAGTCCATTCCATTATCCTCCATTAATTACATTCCGTTCCTATCCATTCCATTCCATTTCAGTCCATACTACTCCACTCCATTCCATTCCTCTCCTTTCGATTTCACTCCATTCCTCTCCAGTCCATTTCTCTCCATTCCAATCCTTTCCATTCCATTCAATTCCATTCCTCTCAATTCCATTCCATTCTTCTCCATTCCATTCCATTCATTTCCTCTCCCTTTCATACACTTTCTTCATTCCATTCCATTCCACCCCATTCCATTCCATTCAATTCCTCTCCCTTCCATTCCATTCCATTCCGTTCCTCTCCATTCCATTCCATTCCATTCCACTCCATTCCATTCAATTCCTTTCCTGTCCTCTCCATTACTTCCCATTCCATTTCTCTCTATCCTTCTCCAATCCATTCTATACCATTGCATACCATTCCTCTCCATTCCAATCCGTTCCATTGCACTCCAGTATGCTCCATTCCATTCCATTCATTTCCATTCCATTCCTCTTTAATCCATTCCATTCCTTTCTCTTCCTTTCCTCTACATTCCATTGCATTTCATTCCATTCCATTCCATTCCTTTCCTATCCATTCCATTCCCACCATTCCATTGCTCGCCATTCCATTCCATTCCCTCATAATCAATTCTTCTCCATATCATTCCTCTCCATTCCATTCCATTTCATTCCTCTCCATCTCATTGCACTCCATTCCCTTCCATTCCATTCAATTAAAATCCAATCGGCTCTTTTCCATTCTTCTCCATACCATTCCATTCCACTCCATCCCATTCCTCTCATTCCCTCTGCATTCCATTCCATTCCTTTACATTCCATTCCATTCCTCTCCTTTCCATTCCAGTCCATTCAAGAATTATCCATTCCTGTGCATTACATTGCATTCAAATCGTCTCCATCTTATTCCTCTCCGTTCCATTCAATTACTCTCCATTCCACTCCATTCCTCTCCAGGCCATTTCATTCCTCTCCTTTCCATTCCATTCCATTCTATTCCTATCCATTGAGT
>NW_007234674.1:0-11653 GCF_000164805.1 Carlito syrichta
AAAAAAAAACTATGAACCAATTCCTTTAAAAAAAAAACAAAACTATAGTCCGCCCCTCCAACGGTCTAAGGGACAGTGAGCTGGCCCCCTGTTTTAAAAGTTTGAGGACCCCTGGACTAGGTCCTGTGATTTTTTTCTTCTCCAATGTGTGGCACTTATTACAGTGCCAAGCATCATAATAGGTATCCACTATACTTGATGGATGATTGAACTGAGACTTGTTCAGTTAACTCAAAGATCCTAATCAAAGCAGCATGTTCTCAGCTGGCTTGCAACCCTGCAAGAGTTTGTCAAAGCTGCAAGTATGGGAGGGTTTCAGGAATCAATCTGATTTACTTTCTCAGTTCAAAAACTAGAGCAAACATTCAGGCAACAGTGTGTGAAGTGTTGAACAATGTCTCTCAAGCTAGTGCTTTTCAAACTATGAGTCATTAAATACATATTGTGGATTACGATCATTTAAAAAGTGAAAACGTAGGAGCAGAAAATCAAACACTGCATGCTTTCACTTATAAATGGGAACTAAACTAAAACTCTGCTAAGGCATAGAGAATGGTATAATGGACATCGGAGATTCAGAAGGAGAAGAGTGGAAAGGTGGGAGGAAGGATGAAATATCACCTATCAGGTACAATATGCACAGGTGGAGTGGTGGTAGGTACACTTAAAGCCCAGATTTCTTTGCCACTATACTATGTAACCATGTAACCAAAACTATTTGTATCCGCTAAAGCTATTGAAGTAAGGAGAAAAAGGTGGCTGGAAGTGGTGGCTCACGCCTGTAATACCAGCACTTTGGGAGGCTGACAAGGGAGGATCACTTGAGGCCAGGAGTTTGACACCAGCCTGGGCAACATAGTGAGACCCCCCCACTTCTAAAAAATTAAAATTAAAAAGGCAATTAATAAATATATTAAAAAACGAAAATAGGCTTAACTATATCAAAATGACGCTTACAAAGCAGAGACAAACGGCCTTTCATCTGCCTTTTGTTTCAAAGTTTTTATGTGCAGATTGGGTCAAGACGTAAAAGTGACTCAGGCATACGAGTTTTTCTTCCCAGGCTCTGAGATGTGGAGACTGCCAGGGTGATCCCTTAGGGTGAGGACTTCGGGCGAGGTGCAGAGTAGAGGCGTGGGAGAAGCACCGCCCAGAGACCCATTCAAGGCACGCGCCCAAAATGGCGAGAGCCGATTGGCTAAACCAAGAAGGCTCCTCCCACAGCCTCGCTGGCCAATGACCGTGTGGCAGAGGCCGGTGGAGTGGGGCGTCCCTCTTGGGCTCGGACCTGCGGCTGCGCAGACCTCGGTACGCGCGCGGGGCTGATGGCGCGGCCCAGGGGGCGGAGCCGAGTCCGGCCGCCGCGGGCAACCTGTTCTTGGAGGCATGTCTGGGCCCGAAGCGGGAGCCGCCGCCGCCACCTGGTTGTCGCTTCTCGGCGCAGCTCCGGAGCGCCCCAGGCCCCGGAGAGGAGGCTGGCGGAGGAGCAGCCGCGGAGAGGCCGCGAGTGGGGCAGGGACGGCTGGAGAGGCCGGTCTAGCCCTCCGGAGGACGGCCGCTGGTCGCCAGGAACCGCCGCTCTGCCTCTGGCTGAAGAACCGCCTGGTCAGCTCGGTGATTCTCATGAGGACGGTGTCTTGGGCTGGGGTGGCGGAGGGTGGGGTGGTGGAGGAGGGTGGGGGGCTCCCTCTAGCTGCCTGACTGGGGGTGGGGCTGGGGAGTGGGGGCTCCCTCTCGCTGCCTCACCTTCACCCCAGCCTATTTCTTAGACGTTCAGGAGCTAGAATACTGCCATTTAATTCACCGCTCGATATTTTATAGAGAGGATATGTTGGGAGAGAAGGCTTGAGAAGTCGTAGGACGCGGAGGAATCCTTTCTTTTTAGTCCTACTTATTTTATTTTTTATTTTAGAGACGTGGGGTACAAGTCAGGATTCAATCCAGAAGTGGTCCACGTGCAGCTAAAGTTTGGGTGCCCATTGGTTGTCACTTCACCTGGTTTAGGATCAGGCACCCTTATCGATGTCGTGTGTACCCCTCCCCCCACTCTCCTGGCCATGTCCCGCTACTGCCAATGCCTTTTTTTTTTAGTGTTGCGGTGGGTGTTCGTGGTCCACTTATGAGTGAGACCACGTGGTATTCAGTTCTTTGTTTCTGTGATAGATCACTGAGTATGACAGACTCTAAATCCATCCAGGTTGCCGGGAAGTCCATGATTTTGTCCTTTATGGCTACATAATTTTCCATCGTGTTTATGTACCACTTTTTTTTTTATCCAGTCCACTTTCGATGGGCAGCAGGATTGGGTCCATGCTTTTGCTATTGTGAATAGTGCTGCAATAACCATGTGCATGCATGCTCAGTCATCTTTTTTATAGAATGATTTTGAGTTTCTCTGGGTATATTCCCAAAAGGGAGATTGGTGGGCCATATGGAAGATCAATTTCTAGATCTTTTAGAAATTGCCACACTGTTTCCTACAGAGGTTGTATTAATTTACACTCCCACCAATAGTGTAGAAGCTTTCCTTTTTCTCTGCATCCACTCCAGAATCTGTTGTTTGTTGAGTTATTAATTATGGCCTTCGTGACTGGAATTAGGTGGAATCTCAGTGTGGTTTTGATTTGTATTTCTTTGATGACTAGTGAGGGTAAGCATTTTTTTCATATATCTCTTGACTGTTCGTATGTCTTCATTTGAGAAGTTCTATTCATGTTTTTTTTCTTTTATTTTTATTATTTTTTTTGAGTAGCAGTTTCACTCTGTTGCCCAGGAGTACACTGTACAGTAGCATGCTCACAGCCACCACAGCCTCGACCTGCTTGACTCAGGTGATGCTTCCACCTCAGTCTTCCAGTTAGCTGGAACTACAGGCACGTGCTACCATGCCCAGATTTTTTTTTTAATTGTAGAGATGAGGTCTAACCCAGTTGCCCATGTTGGTCTCAAACACCTGGACTCAGGCAATCCTCTCACCTCTGCCTCCCAAAGTGCTGGGATTACAGACATGAGCCACCATGCCTAGCCTCTTGCCCACTTTTTAATGGGGCTTTTTCTTTTGTTTTGTTTTGTTTCCTTTCTGTGTGTTTGAGTTCCTTGTAATCCTGAATGTTAGGCCTTTGTCAGATATGCAGTTGAGACAGTTGCATTTTTATATACTAACAGTAAATAGACCAAAATAATCCTCAGCAAAAGAAACAACGTAGGTGGTATCACACTTCTAGACTTTAAACTTTATTATAAAGCTACAGTAATTAAAACAACCTGGCATTGTTTCAAGAACAGGCATATAGACCAATGGAACAGGTTAGAAATTCCAGAAGCAAAACCTCCATTTTTTAACCAACTCATCTTCAACAAAGCCTCCAGCAAAAACCACTGGGGAGAGGGGAACCTATTCAGTAAATGATGCTGGGAAAACTGGCTGACCACATGCAGAAGAATGAAACAGGATCCCTACCTATCACCATACACAAATATTAACTCTGAATGGGTCAAAGACCTAAAGATAAAACCTCAAACTATAAGAACCTTAGAAAATGCAGGAGACACCCTTATGGAGATTGGAATGGGCAACTAATTCCTGATCATAACCCCAGAGCCTATGACATAAGAGATAAGGTAGACAAATGGGATCTTATCAAACTGAAAAGCTTTTGCAAAGCAAAAGAAACTATCAAGAGAGTGGGGCGACAGCCCACAGAATGAGGAGGAACTCTTTTTAAAAAAATCAGATCTTTTGACAGACAGCATACTCCAAAATGTAAAAAACAAAACTGTTAAATCAATCTACTTCTATAAGCACTATTTAAAGCCATTAGTCTAAACTCTGTAGGGCTGCACAGAGCACCAACCTTTTCTTGCTTTTAGTTTCTTTAACTTTACACTGGATCTTGTACCTGCTAAAAACAGGGTCTTTCTCTTAGTACATCTTGAATCTTACAAATTCACTTCTGAATTTTTTTGGAAAGCCTATTTAAAATGATTAGAATGATCACCACATTTCTTGCCATGAAAGACTGAGGTTTGCCAGTTATGGTGACTCATGCCTGTGTAATCCCATCATTTTGGGAGACCAAGGTGAGGGGATTGCTTGAGCCCAGGAGTTCAAGACCAGTGACAATTAATCTATATTTTAAAATATAAAAATAAACAGCTTAGGCCAAGCTCGGTGACTCAGTCTGTAATCCTAGCACTTTGGGAGGCCAAGGCCAGTGGATTGCCTGTGCCTGCAGGTTCAAGACCAGCCCAGGTAACTTGGTGAGAACTCATCTCTACAATAAATCAAAAATTAGCTGGTGTGATAGTGCACACCTATAGCTCCAGCTACATGGAAGGCTGAGGTGGAAGGATTTTGCCTGAGCCCAGCTGGTCTGTGCTGGGGTGGTCATGAGTGTCCATGCCACTGCACTCCAGCCTGGGCGAAACTACAACCCCCCAAAAGGAAAACAGCTTAAATGACCGCATTTTGCCCATTAGGTGTTAGAGTTAATATTTTACCTTTTTAAAAGACTTATTCTGAGGAAATGAACAGATGCAAGGGTGCCGTAAAACAGTGCCTCATAAGGTTCATTGCTGTGCTAGCCAGAGATTCATTGGCCCCTCAGGAGGCTGAGAATCCAGAAATCTGATGAAAGGTTAAAGGTTTGAAATGAAAATCATTTGAGCTGTTAGCACGAGCAGCTTTAAAACAATGCTCCAGAGCACTCACTTGATGCTGCCTCTGGATGCCATGTTTTTATGAAGTAAAATGAATTTGCCCTTTTAATGGTATGAAATGGTATTGTTACCCTTAAGCACAATGTTGTACCCCAGATCTCTAGAACTTTCAGGACTGAGACGCTGTACCCACTGAACAACTTCCCATTTCTCCCCACCTCACCTCAGGCAACCACCATTTACACTGTTGGAGTTTGATTGCTTTAGGAAACAGTAGAAACAGAGTAGGCTGGGTGGAGTGGCTGCCTGTAATCCCAGCACTTTGGAAGACCGAGGAGAGAGGACTGCCTGAGCCCGGGTGTTTGAGACTAAGCCTGTGCAACTTGGTGAGACCTCATCTCTACAATAAATCCAAAAATAGACTGGGCTTGGTGGCATGTATCTGTAGTTCCAGCTAATTGGAAGGCTGAAGTGGAAGGATCCACTGAGCCCAGCAGGTCAAGCCTGCAGTGGCCATGAGCATGCCACTGCACTCTAGCCTGGGCGAAAAGGGTGAGTCTTCAGCTCAAAAAAAAAAAAAAGGAGTAGAGTAGTCAGCCCGGTGTGGTACCTCAAGCCTGTAATCCCAGCACTTTGGGAAGCCGAGCTGAAGGGATTGCCTGAGCCCACAAGTTCAAGAACAGCCTGGGCAACTTGGCAAGACTTTATCTCTACAACTCAAAAAATTAGCCCAGCAGGATAGTGTGTGGCTGTAGTTCCAGCTACTTAGGAGGCTGAGGTGGAAGAATTGCCTGAGCCCAGCAGGTCAACACTGGGGTGGCTCTGAGAAGCTACTGCACTCCAGCCTGGGCAATGGAGTGAGACTCCAACTCAGAAAAAAAAGTAGAGTAGTCAAATAGCAGTTGACTTTTTCAAGTTAGAGTCTCACTCTGTTACCTAGGCTGGAGCCTTGACCTGCTGGGCTCAGGCGCTCCTTCCACCTCAGCCTCCTAGGTATCTGGAACTGCAGTGCGTGCTATCACATCCAGCTAATTTTCTGATTTATTGTAGAGACAAGGTCTTGACAAGTTGTTCAGGCTGGTCTCAAACCCATGGGCACAGGCAGTCCTCTCACCTCTGCCTTCCAAAGTGCTAGGATTACAGGCATGAGCCGCCGTGCCTTGCTTGTCCTAGTTTTCTAAGGCTTAATATTCCATCGGGATGTATATTGTACGAAAAAGAATGATTTATTTTCACAGTAAGACACAAGGTGTATGTAACTGCTTTTGACTGAGTCACTTCTACTTCTTGTTCTCTTTTTATAGACTTTGACTTTGGTGGGCTTTTTCATTTAAACTTCAATGGGAACCAATCAGAACGAAATCTTGAAAGCCCGTTGGCAAATAGCACATGTGCATGAAATGAGTTTGTCACACCTATGTTAATGAACTAACCAGGTAACCCAGTCAATGTATAACATGGAGGCAAAGTCAGGGAAAGTATGATGTAACCTCTGGAAGTACCCAGCCTATGGGGAATCGGCAGGGCTTTGCATTTTAGGGCTTAAATACTCTGACTGTAACTGCTTAGGTGTGCCTGCTCATCTGAGGGACACTCGTTCTTTCAAGAGCGTGATTTTAAAAAGCTGCTTCACTCTTCTGATCGCCGAGTCTCCTTGTTGTTTTTGGACAACCCAGTCTGGAGATGGGGGTGTCTCCCAGGACCCCCATTTCTTGCATATATGCCTCAATGTTTATCCATGTATCATTTGGACCGGTGGTGGACTGCTTCCCCTGTGAGATTATTGAAGAGTGCACCTGTGAGCATGGGCTATCAGAGATCTCTGAGAGGCCCTACTTTCCCCTTTAGGATGTAGACTTTGAGGTCAGACTGCAGGGTGACGTGGTTGTTCTGTTTTTAATTTTTTGAGGAAGCTTTATGTTTCCCATAGTGACAGCACCATTTGGCAATCCCACCAAGAGATCACAAGGGTTCCAGTTTCTCCACAGCCTCACCAACACTTGTGAAGCAGTTCAGGGTTGTGAGTTAACCCAGAATCCCAAGGCTCCACATATCTGGGAAAGGAGCCCCCTTCCTCCCCTCACCAAAATTTGGGATGGAAACCTCTCACTTCCCTCTTGCCAAAGAGAAAGTGATTATTGGACCCTAGGAGCTTTGAGTGGTGTAGGGAAGAATTTGAGAAGGTTCTTTTTAGGAAACTAGGTAACTCTCCTTTAATGATTTCAGTTTATAATCTATATTCCTTTATTTTTACAAACAGGTCATGGTGGATCAAAAATAAAAGATATCCAAAGTACAACAAACACCAGAATCCAGGTAAGTCCTCTGTTCTTAAGCCCTGAATGAGCATAGCATGTTTCTAGGGGAGTGCCTAACTTGTTTCTGCTCCTGTATTACCACACTGTTGTAATTAGGCAAGCTGCCAACACTTTTCCTACTGCCCTTCTCAAGAACCCTCCTGAGGGTTCCTGGTGTAGATTTTGTGATTTTTTTTTTTGAATGGAAATTTCACTCTTGTCACCCAGGCTGGAGTGTAGTGGCAAGGTCCCAGCTCAACACAGCCTTGACCTTCTGGGTTCAAGTGATCCTCCTTTCCCAGTCTCCCAAGTAGCTGGGAATAAATGTGCATGCCGCCATGCCCAGCTAATTTTCTGATTTCATTGTTGAGATGAGATCTCGCTATATTGTCCAGGCTGGTCTCAAACTCTGGCCTCAAGCAGTTCTCCTTCCTCCACTTCCCCAAGTGCTGGAATTACAGGTGTGAGCCATCACGACTGGCCTGGGGGGTTTTGTGACTCTTGGAGGCGAAAATTTTTAGTGATAATCTCCATAAGAGTAAGACCTCTGGAATATTTATCATGTCCCAAATGACTCCCAGAATCCCTTTCCTCCCACTTTGACTGGCTTCTGTGTTCTGAACAAGCAATGGCATCACTCCCTGAGTTCTCAAGCCAGAAATCACAGATTTCCTCAGCACTTCCTCCGCTCACCCCATCCAGTAGCATCTTGTCTGTTTCTTGTACTTCTCAGGGGGCACACCATCATTTGCATTCTCCCCTCACTGTGCCTTCTGCTTCTTTTTTCTTATCTTTCTAATTGACCTTTCTCATTGCCCAGACTGGTCTTGAACTCCTGGCCTCAAGTGGTCTTTCTGCCTTGGTCTCCCAAAGTGCTGGGATTAAAGGTGTGAGCTACTGCACCTGGCCTGTACATCTTATTTGCATTCTTTTTGTCCTCTCTAGCCATTCTTGCAGAATTATGTGTGATGTCCTTTCCATGTATAAAAAACTGTCACAGTGTCTCAGGAACTTAAATCCAGATTCTACCTTGACTGACTTGATCTGACCTGTTTACACTCTCCAATCTCCTCTCTCCAGACTCTCTTGAGTGCTCCTCTCCCTCTTGACACACTCAGCTACCATAGCTATCTCCTAATAGATAATTCTTACTCATTTTTCAGGTAAGCTTAGTTACCACTTCCTTGGGGGAAGTCCAAGACCTCCCCCATTCTGTGTGGGTGTCTCTTTTCCTTCCCCTCAGCATCTCCTAGCTGTCTGATGTCAGCACTTTCACAGAGTTGCACGTGCTGTACACCCTGGAGATAACTCAATGTATAGTAGTTTCTGGACAAACATTGAATTAGTACAGGTATCTGAAACGATGCATGTTTGAAGGTGTTATTTGTAGCTTCTAGCAACAAAATGTCACATCAGCCTTATAAACTTACCTCCATAACAGTATACTTGTGTAAGTATAGACTGTTGTCCAGTTAAACATGAGTAATCTGGGTTCAGCAAACTCTACACAGCACATAGGCTGATCCTCCTCAGCTCCACAATACTGTAAGATTAGCCAAATAAATTTTTGTTTTACAGGTACGAGAACTGATTCAAAATATCACCTGTCAGATTAATGTGATAATTTTTCACCTACATTATTTTCTGATTTTATTCCCTAGCTGTCACTTGTTTAACTTATAATGTCCTGCTCCTCCTAGATAGGTTGGATAAGCCAGGAGGTAAATCTCAGAGGGGATATAAGTTGAATTCCCCTCATTAGAAATTTACATGTTGAACATCTTATACTTTTATGCTTTTTGCAGTTGAGTAATTGCTTGTGGGTATAAGGGAACGTAAGTCTCACCTATTTTTCCCCTTGTATCTAGATAATAAAAGGTCATCCACTAACACTAGTCAAAATTTTTGGCAACAAGGCAGTGCCAACAAATGCAAAAGCAGTGATAGATAATTTTGTTAAAAAACAAGAAGATGATAATTCAGAATGTGGAATTGGTGAGTAATTTGCCCACTACAGCCCTTGAGTTTTTTTTTTCCTCTGCATGTGGTCAGCCAGTTTTCCCACCACCATTTACTGAAGATGTTAAAAATTTCATTCCATGTTTTAAGCCATTATACCTGATTTCCTTTTCTGATACAAAGCGTTTCATTGCCAGCAATCTTGTCTGAAATATTTCTTTGCTATTAACGCCCATAATATTTGTTTTTCCTTAAGTTAAAACTGCTTAATCTCTGTGATTAAGCCTAGCCATCTTACTTTTTAGCCAAAAGTAGTAAGTAAAAATGACAGCATTTTAATATACCTAACTTTATTAATAAAGGTAGAGTAAGGAGAGGTCCTGGGCTTCTGAGTATAGACTTTCGCCAGATCCACGCCTGATGTTGAAAACTGCTTAAATATTTAATTCAGTAATTTTTAAATCTCAGATGTGGTTGGCATAGAGACAAAACCACTGAACATATCTACACAACTTGGTAGTAGAACAGAGACTTAGGTTCAGAAGACAGTATTGCCTCTTAATGTTTTCTGGGAGAAAACTTGACTTGGGCCCATTACATAATTTGTTAGCCTGGGATCATATCTGCCTCCCAGCAGCACTGTAAAGACTAAGCAATGTGTGTGACAGTATTTTAGCATCACACTCGACTCTGCTACTTTCCTTCCCTTCTCCAATAAATCAGACTTCTCATAAGTTGTTAAATGATGACAAAAACACTGACTAGATTGTCATGGTAATGTACTGTGAAAACTTCAGATGTTATATTTCAAGCATTATTGTCTGGTTATTAAAAAACAGAAAAAACTAACCTGATAAAAAATACTTTTGACATTTGTTGAGTTCCAGCCGTCTGTTAGAAAAGGTCAAAGCGCTGATGACATCATTGTTGCAGGAGATCGGACATTGATAGATTGGGATCAAATTAGAGAGGAAGGTTCAAAATGGCCAAAGAAAAAATGGGTAGGTCAGTGTTGCATTGAAACATGTATTGTTTCTTTTAACTACAGTTTTTATCATCTGTAACATGTCTATGCCTTATTTTTAGTAATGAAATCTCTATGAAAAATGATAAAATTTAAAATGCTCCAGTTAATCCCTATGTCATGACTGATTCTATGTCGTCTGCTATGATTTATGCCATTAGTGCGATATTAAATGTTAAACTGATTTATAGCCTGTCTTATTTGAGGTGACTCACTGCAAAAGATTAATAAGATAGAAAATTAAGTCCACGGGGATAGTGTGAAGGGAATAAACATGCAAACCATCAGTAAACATTGTTGCTGTAGAACAGAAACTGATCATCTAGTGTGATAATTGACAAGGGCAAAATAACAAAGGAAAACCTTTCCATTATAAGAAGCATAACAATTCTTAAGAGAGTTGGAGAGTTTTTTAGTTGGGGTCTCACTCTTTTGTCCAAGCTGGAAGACTGGGCATGCTCACAGCCAATCCTTCTGCCTCAGCCTCCCAAGTAGCAGGGACTACAGACATGTGCCACCAGGCCTGG
Organism: Carlito syrichta; assembly: GCF_000164805.1. Taxonomy (NCBI): domain Eukaryota; kingdom Metazoa; phylum Chordata; class Mammalia; order Primates; family Tarsiidae; genus Carlito; species Carlito syrichta. The sequence goes on from NW_007234674.1 coordinate 10,467, forward strand.
CAAATTTTTGGATTTGTGTGTGTGTGTGTTTTAGAGACAAGGTCTTGCTGTGTTTCCCAGGCTGGTTGCAAACTCCTGGGTTGATGCAATTCTCCCGCTTTGTTTTCCAAAGTGCTGGGATTATAGGCATGAGCCACCGTGCCCAGCGGTCTTGAATTTTAGAAGTTTCTTACATGGAACTTTACATATGTTGGGTCATCTTTCACTGTTCAGGCATTAGTCATGGCTATCAGAACAAGGCAGCAATATAGCATCTTTTATTTGACAATGAAAAGCTAACACACTAATAATATGTTGCCAGAATATATCGTGATTATTGCCATGGAGGTCTGCACCTCTGCATGTTAAGTTTCCAGTGCTGCCTTGACAATTTGCCTTGCTTGGGAGACTGAGGATGGGAGACCAGAGAAAGGATTTAAGATGAGTTAGGCATTTAAGAAATGAAGCTTCAGAGTGTAGGCCAAGGATGTCAATTTAATTTCTAAAAAGAAATGGGATAGACCTTCAAAGAGAAGACAAAAGCAGTCTAAGCATTATGTTTGAGAGTAGACTCATCAGTTGTGGTGCTTTTATGTCTTGCAAAGCATGCTTTTGTTTTAAACTTGAACACTATAGATCCATTCTGTAATGGGTGGAAAATGTGATTGAAAGACAAACTAGAAAAAGGAGATCTCTTAGAAGGGCAGAAGCCCGGCTGATGACAGGTAATACTGTCTGAAACTGTGTGGTAACTAGGATGTATTTCAATCTAGTTTCTATAGCTGTGACTAAGTGTTAATGAAATGTCAATTTTAATTATCAAAGTGTGAATTTTTCCTTTTGCCCCAGATTTACCACCAATGAAGATATGCATCTGTATTTGTGTCTAATGGAGTAACTGTTGAGCACTGAAAGTTTAGCTAGTGTAACTGAGCAAGTGAACACTTAATTAAATTCCAATAGCCACATGTACCTGGTCCTTGCTGTGGGGAGCAGAGCAGCTTCTCTGTTTCTCCAGTACTTAAGAATTGAGAATGAAATGATGGGATCTACATCTGACAACGTTCTTAAACTCTTCAGTCCTTGTCATCTGAAATGGGAAGGTTTATTTTTTATTTATTTAATTTTATTTATTTATTTTTGAGTTGGAGTCTCACTCTGTCGCCCAGACTGGAGTGCAGTGGCACGTTCCCGGCCTCCGCAGCCTC
>NW_007234675.1:0-5255 GCF_000164805.1 Carlito syrichta
CATCGGTCATTTCAGGACCCCAGCAACATTCTGGTCTTCTAAAAAGGTGTAAATGGTATTGGGAATTCCAAGGCGTTTCTGTTCCTCAGAACAACGAAGGACAGATTCCAGGACAAAAAGAATCTTCTTGCCATATTTGGATGTAACTTTGATCTAAAGGTAAACCTTGTAATCCTTCCCCTTCCGTGTCTTTTTTTATTTTGAGAAGGGACAATGGTTTTGCACGTGCCAAATGTTTACTACGTACTTTGAATGGTAACCAGGAATCATGGAATCCACGAACCTAGGAAATTTCTGGGCATCTGACTTTTGATATAATAATTTGTAATCCAAATCTACAGGAAAAATCAGGGCATCTTACTGAGAATTAAAAAGAAATCCGGTTCTAGGCATTCTCATTTTCCGTTATATAAAGGGCCTCCTCATAAGGTTTAATCGGCAACCTGGCCTTATGGGACCGAACATATTCAGAGCTACTTGCTCCGTTGATATGCTAAATCTGTCATTACAGATCCCCGGGATCTTTCTGGACCTCTTCTTAGATGTAATCAAGGATTTGGCCCTACAAATCCTTTTCTTTCCTGGGACGTTCTACGTCCATAATCATATTCCCCAGAATCAAAAGGAATATTGGTACAAAATTCCTCGATTCAAGTTACCTTAAAGTACAGAAAATTTGTGGGTGGACAAGTAAGAATAGGGGTTTTGAGTTTGGAATATACCACATTTTTGTGAGGTCTCGTGAAGGGGAACCAGGAATCTTGGATTCCAGTTCCAGAGAGAAAATTCTGGACGTCTTTCTCTTGATATCCAAAAAACTGGTATTCTCGGTCACCAGGAGATGCCTCGGCATTCTGCAGAGTGAAGTAGGAAGCTGGGTAATGGTGGGAGTCATATACAGGAAATTACACGTCATATAAGGAATCTTCCTTATATGAGTCCTCAATCCGAAAAATTGCAGGCCGTCTTCCTAAGACGTAACCAAGAATCAGGTTTTTGAAGGAGAAATCTGGGTAATGGCAGTCCTCACATGAAGAAAACTTCACTGCGGTTTGCTAAGTAAAAATAAATAATCCGCGTTATTCGGGTCCTCAATCCCAAAGAAGCTTAAGGTCATCTTGCTATGGGCTAAACACGAATCATGGTATTTTCCAGCATGAATCTGGAAAGTGGCGTTCTTATTTACAGAAACTACATGACCTTTTGCTAAGAAAGGGTAAGGAATCTGGGTTACACGAGTCCTCACTCATAAAAATCTACACAGCATCTTGGAAACTTCTATAAAGAAACAGAGTTTCGAAGCAGGATGCATGTAATGAGAGTCCTAATATACAGGAAAATACACAGCCCCTTGCCAAGGAAGAAAATGAATCGGGGTTATAGAAGTCCTTAAAATCAACAGGCCATCTGTTGTGGGTTAAAAAAGTATCAGGGTTTACAAGCTGGAACATAGGTAATAGCAGTCCGCCTATGCAGAATCTACATGATGTCTAGCTAAGGAGAACTAAGAAACCTATTTTACACGGTTCGTTCATCACAATATCTACATGACATGTTGCTAATGGAAAAACAAGAATCATGGTTTCCAAACAGAATTCTGGGGAAAGGGATTCCTCATATACAAGACCTTAAACGACCCCTCGGTATAAAAGAATAAGAAATCTGTGATGCACTAGTCAGCAATCCGAAAAATTCTCAGGGCGTCTTACTGCGGTATGAACAACAATCAAGGCTTCGAGCTCTTCTCATGTTTCTGAGATATTTGGCTTGTGGGTATTATGAATCAGTCATTTCAGGACTCCAGCAATATTCTGGTTCTCTTGAGAGTTGCAATCGGCTTTCTGGTAGTACAAAACCCTTAACTTCCTCGGGAAATTTAATGCAAGATTCCCGGAAAAAAAGTATCATATTGCCGCAACTGGATGTAACATTGGTCTTAAGAAGAACTTGTTAATCCTTCAATTTCCGTTTGTACTTTATTTGTAGTGGCGCCGACGGTTTTGCAGTTGCCAAATACTTAGTACGAATTAATAAAAGTTAACCAGGATCCGTGGATTCCAGGTCCCTAGGGAACACCTGGACATCAGCATTTTTGTACACAGAGTTTTGGAATCCACATGGACAGGGAAAATCAGGGCATCTTGCTGAGAACGGAAAGGGAAAACGGTTCTTGGAGTTCTCAATCGCCTAAATCTACAAAGTCTCTTGATAAGGTTTAATCAGCAATCTGGGCTTCTATGTCGCCACATTTTTAGTGTGTGTTTTGAAAAGGGACCAGGAATCTTGGGTTCCAATTCCTAAAGAACTTTATGGGATTCTTTTCTTGATTTCCAAGCAACTGGAATTCTAGGACACCAGGAAACTTCTTGGCGTCTTGCTCAGAATGAAGCAGGAATTTCAGTAATGGGAGTCCTCATATACAGAACACTACACGACTTGTTGTTACGGAAGAATAAGGAATCTGGATTACACGAGTCCTCCATCCCAAAAACCTACAGACTGTCTTGCTAAGAGATAGCCACCATTCAGGTTTTGGGAGTAGGAATCTGGATAATGGGAGTCCTCATATACAAGAAACTGAACTGTTTATTACTAAAGGAGAATAAGGAATCTGGTTTACATGTGTCCTCCATCCCAATAAAATTTCAGGGTTTATTGCTAAGGGCTAAACACAAATTTGGATTTTTGAAGCATGAACCAGAGAAATGAAATGCTCATATACAGACAAATGCACTGACTCTTCCTAAGAAAGTATAAGGAATGTGGGTGACATGTTTTCTCCATCTCCAAAAAAATATACGGCATCCCCCTAAGATCTAAACAAGAATCAAGCTTTTGACTCACGTATCTGTGAACAGGAGTACTCATATACAGGTAACTGCACGGCTGTTGCTAAAAATAAGAAATCTGTGTTATACGAGCCTTCATTCCTGAAAATCTACAGGGCATCTTGCTGACGGCTAAAGAAGAATCAGGGATTCGAGGCATGAATGTGGGTAATAGCAAACCTCATATACAGGAAACTACATGGCCTCTTGCTAATAAAAGAGAAGAAATCTGTTTTCCACGGTTCCTCTATCAAAAAATCTACATGACTTCTTACTAAGGGCTCAACAAGAATCAGGGTTTCGAAACAGGAATCAAGGGAAAGAGAGTCCTCACATACAGGACACTACATGACCTCTAACTAAGTACGAATAAAGAATCATTGTTGTACATGCCCTCAATCCAAAAAATTCCCAGGTTGTGTGCTATGGGACAAACAAGAAGCAGATCTTCCAGCTCCCCAATGTTTTAGAGCAATTTAGCATTCCGATATAATGAATCGGTCATTTCAGGACCCCAGCAACATTCTGGTCCTCTTAATATGTGTAAATGGTACTGTGAATTCCAAGTCGTGTCTGTTCCTCAGAACAACGAAGGCAAGATTCCAGGACAAAAAGAATCTTCTTGCCATATTTGGATGTAACTTTGATCTAAAGGTGAACCTTGTAATCCTACCCCTTCCGTGTCTCTTTTTATTTTGAGAAGGGACAAGGATTTTGCAGGTGCCAAATGTTTACTACGTACTTTCAATGGTAACCAGGAATCATGGAATCCACGAACCAAGGAAACTTCTGGGCATCTGACTTTTGATATACTAATTTGGAATCCAAATCGACAGGAAAACTCAGGGCATCTTACTGAGAATTAAGAGGAAATCCGGTTCCAGGAGTTCTCATTTTCCGTAATATACAGGGCCTCCTGATAAGGATTAATCGGCAACCTGGACTACTGGGACCCTACATATTCAGAGCTACTTGCTCCGTGGATATGCTAAATCTGTCATTACAGATCCCCGGCATCTTTCTGGTCCTCTTGTTAGGTGTAATCAAGGATTTGGCCCTAGAAATACTTTTTTTTTCCTGGGACGTTCTACGTCCATAATCATATACCCTAGAATCAAAAGGTATATTGGTACAAAATTCCTCGATTCAGGTTACCTTAAAGTACAGAAAATTTGTGGGTGGGAAGGTAAGAATAACGGTTTTGGGTTAGGAATATTCCACATTTTGGGGAGGTCTCGTGAAGGGGAACAAGGAATCTTGGATTCCAGTTCCCCAAGAACATTCTGGACGTCTTTCTCTTGATATCCAAAAAACTGGCATTCTCGGTCACCAGGAGCTGTCTCGGGATCCTGCAGAGTGAAGTAGGAAGCTGGGTAATGGTGGTCGTCATATACAGGAAATTACACGTCACATTGCTAAGGAGGTATAAGGAATCTTCCTTATATGAGTCCTCAATCCCAAGAACTGCAGGCCGTCTTCCTAAGATGTAACCAAGAATCAGGTTTTTGAAGGAGAAATCTGGGTAATGGGAGTCCTCACATGAAGAAAACTTCACTGCGGTATGCTAAGTAAGAATAAAGAATCCGCGTTACTCGGGTCCACAATCCCAAAGAAGCTTAAGGTCATCTTGCTATGGGCTAAACACGAATCACGGTATTTTCCAGCATGAATCTGGAAAGTGGCGTCCTTATTTACACAAACTACATGACCTTTTGCTAAGAAAGGGTAAGGAATCTGGGTTACACGAGTCCTCACTCATAAAAATCTACACAGCATCTTGGAAACTTCTATAAAGAAACAGAGTTTCGAAGCAGGATGCATGTAATGAGAGTCCTAATATACAGTAAAATACACAGACCCTTGCCAAGGAAGAAAATGAATCGGGGTTATAGAAGTCCTTAAAATCAACAGGCCATCTGTTGTGGGTTAAAAAAGTATCAGGGTTTACAAGCTGGAACATAGGTAATAGCAGTCCGCCTATGCAGAATCTACATGATGTCTAGCTAAGGAGAACTAAGAAACCTATTTTACACGGTTCGTTCATCACAATATCTACATGACATGTTGCTAATGGAAAAACAAGAATCATGGTTTCCAAACAGAATTCTAGGGAAAGGGATTCCTCATATACAAGACTTTAAACTACCCCTCGGTATAAAAGAATAAGAAATCTGTGATGCACTAGTCAGCAATCCGAAAAATTCTCAGGGCGTCTTACTGCGGTATGAACAACAATCAAGACTTCGAGCTCTTCTCATGTTTCTGAGATATTTGTCCTGTGGGTATTATGAATCAGTCAATTCAGACTCCAGCAATATTCTGGGTTCTCTTGAGAGTTGCAATCGGGTTTTCTGGTAGTACAAAACCCTTAACTTCCTCGGGAAATTTAAAGCAAGATTCCCGGAAAAAAAGTATCATATTGCCGCA
>NW_007234676.1:0-10955 GCF_000164805.1 Carlito syrichta
GTGAGTCAGGTCTGTGTATGGAGCTCCTGACTTTGCTTACCTGAACCCTTCACACACATGAACATCTGTTATTGTTGCTGCACATTTGCCACAAATTTTATTTAATTGTAGATATTTAGAAAAAGTGTGTGTGTGTGTGTGTATGTGTGTGTCTGTGTGTGTGTATGTTTTGCACCAGAAAATAAAATAATTTGCAATTTTGAAACATTTAAGGAATTATTAGTCCACCATTCCAAATGAGATCATATCTCTTTGGTCATTAATTTTTTATTTGTCAATTTTCTTTCATTCAAATACAGCAAATAAAATGGGGTAAGTGCTATATGGGTTGGCTTCTTCTTTTTTTTTTTGAAGCAAAGCTTCCTGTCTTGTCTCTCTGATAGTCCCCCGGCCCATTCTGGAGCACCTGCCACACAGCTGCACAGATCTTGTTCACACAAAACGAATCTCAATATTCTGTTGAAGCTACATGGTCTGTGTGGTAGGTAGAATAATGGCCCCCAAAGATGTCCATGTCCTGATCCCTAGAATCTATAAATATTTTGCTTTATATGGCAAAGGGGAATCAAGGTTGTGGGTGGAATTAATGTTGTTAATCTGCCTACTTTAAGACAAGGGATTCCCCTGGATTCTCCAGGTGGGCCCCCTGAAATCACAAGAGCTCCTAAAAGCAGAAGAAAAGGAGATGTCATAGCAGAAGCGAGGTCAGTGTGATGTGGTGGCCTTGAAGATGGAAGCTGGCCATGAGTGAGTGGCTTTTAAAAGCCAGAAAAATCAAGGATAGGGATTTCACCCTAATGTCTCCAAAGTGAGTATAGTTTTACTGACATTGATTTTAGCTCAATGAGACCTGTGTCCAACCTATAGAACTGTGAGACAAAGCGTTTCCTGACCTCCCCCATGACACATTGTTCTCTCCCTTTCCTGAGCTTCCCAGCATGAGGTTTGTTTACATGCCTGTGTCTGGCACTAGACTGTGACAATCCTGAGAGTAAAGTCCTTGTGATCTCTACACCTACTATGTTACTGCACCAAGACAGTCTTCAGAAAATTTGTGAACATTGAAGTTGCAAGCAGCTGCCCTATCCTATGTAAACTTAAAAGAGTCAGTGCACTGTGTACACAGCTCATTGCAGCTATGCTCATGGGAAATGATATTCCTAGCATTAAATTACCTGGTTTTGAATTATTGCGTAAATATAACCTCAACAAAGTGATGCTTAAAGACAAGCACAATTTTTTAAAATTTCTTGCAAAATAATTTTTATTCTCAAAAAAAATCCATGGTAAAGTTGAAGAGTTAAATGATATTCATATGGTGAAATATGTAATCAAGCAAATCTTTATAGTTGCTAAGAGCTTAGTGATGCATTTAAATCCTCTTTGGGCAGATCGGCATTTAAGCTGCATCAATCACTTCTGAATAACTGATACGATGATGTACTCATTCATTCAACTCAGTAAAATGAACCTTTGAAAGCCACACTGATTAAGATCTTCCAACTTCAGAATCATTATGCTTTTCTCTACAGAATGCAGCGCTGTCTTCCTAAACTAAGGTAAGTCAAGCGTAGGCAGAAAGATCCTAGAAGCTGTTACTCTCTGAGCTGCATGTCTCCACCTCCAGAGAGGCAGGTTGGCCACATGGAAGGAGCACAGGTCTCTGCCTGCAGGGAGGAGGCAAGGGACAGTGGTTCTATGGAAGAAGATAAAAGGCCACAGAATTCTCACTGCCCTTGATCTTCATATTATTCTCCTGGGGTGAAAATAAGACCCAGGTAGAGCAGGTCATTGGGTTACCTGGGACCTCTTCCTTGATCCAGCTTTGAAACCAAAAGTCAAAGGCTGTTGGGGGATCTGTGAACTGCCTGAGACACCGAGGATGGGAGGCAGGTTCAGTGGCAGGAAAGGGAGAGCCCTGTGTAGAAGTCATGGAGGCTGTTGGCTGTGTTTAATTGAATCTTTGAGAAATGGGGGTTGAGCTGTCAAGTTTTAAAGAAAAATATATCAATATGAAATTTGAGAGCTGGAAGCACACACCCTGATCTAGTTAACCCTGAGGAGAAGGGAGGGCAGGTAGGTAAGACAGGACATGTATATTTTACTGTACACGCTTGCCTATTCTTTGAAACTTTTACAAGAATGCATCATGACTACAAATATATAAAATAATAATAGTAAAACAGTACCTACTGTGTGAGGAGCACTGTCCCTTACAGTGAGAACTCATAATTTTACAGATGGGGAAACTGAGGCACAACTAGGTTAAGAGACTTTACCAAGAGGGCAACCTCCTCGGGTCCTCTCCCACTGTGGGAGCTTTTCTGTCCTCTCAATAAATCCTGCTTTCTCAAAAAAAAAAAAAAGAGAGAGAGAGAAAGAGACCTCACCAAGAGCCAACATTTAGTGAGTGGCAGAGCTTTCTAAGGCTCTAGAATCTTTGTTCTTGATCATTGTGCTATCACCCTTCAAGGAATAAAAATAAATCAAATCAGGAGTTTTAACTAAAAGTCCTTAAATAAAATGAAGGGTTGGGTCAGGTGAGCTCTAAGGTCTCTTGAGCAGTTATATCTCAAAATGGTGAAATGTGTGAGTCTGGGGCCAGGCCAGGTAACTCCAGTTCTGGCACTGACTAAGCTCTGAGCTGGTTTCTGTTGGCAAAATCTGGAGAAGGCACCACTTCAGGGGTTACTGCAATGGGAGGAGCCCCTAGTGATGACCACTGAGGAGTAACCCAAGGATAATATCACTTTCCCCCATGACTCCAAAATCCCAGTTTTACCTACATATTTGTAAAGCAAAATGTATTCTCAAGTTATCAGTGAGATCGCTTTGGAGCTCAATCCTCCTATCAAACTGCTTACTAGACACCACTTGCATGAGCCAAAGACCATTAAAACCCAGTCTATTTGAAACCAAATTATGATTTCCTTTGTCCTCATCCAAAGTTGGTTTATTCTCAATTGCCCTCTATCTTGACAGCAACATCTCATCAGTTGCTAAATCAGACACCCCAGCGTCTGTTTACTCTCAGTCACCCTCCAAGCCCTGTGGATGCCACATTATAAATACATTCTCAGTGCATCCACTTTTCCCCACCAAGATGGCTGCTCTCTTGCTCAGGATGCCACCACTTTTGGCGTAAGTTCCTGCATCCTACCTGAGCCACCTGCCTCAAGTCCTAATCCCTCCAATTTGGAATCACACTGCAGTCACAGGTACCTTTCTAAAATGCACATCTGATTCTCTGGAAAGCACTCTCTGTTGTACTTAAAGATAAAATGTTGCAAGAGCTTCTCATTGTCCTCGGATTAGGTACCAATTCTTTATGCTCCTCCTTCAATCTCATCTCATATTCCTTGTCCCTTTCCCACTCTGAAGCAGATCAAGTAGTAGAGCATTTAACTATTCAGATAACTGAATCAATGTTAGTTCTTTAAACATGAGTGAGTTTTCTAACTTCATGGTCTCTGCACACATCATTCCAGACATCTGCAATATTTATTCTCTCTAAACCCATCTATCATTTCTTTACTACCTGAATTTTATACACTCTCAGTAAAGAAGTCACTTCCTTTCTAATAATTTTTCTGATATCTCTATGTCTCCATCCCTTATTCAAGACAAGGGACATTCTTTTTATTTTTTATTTTTTTGAGTTGAAGTCTCACTCTGTTGCCCATGCTGGAGTGCAGTGGCATGCTCACTGCCACCGCACCCTCAACCTGCTGGGCTTAGGTGATCCTTCTGCCTCAGCCTTCCAAGTAGCTGGAACTACAGATGCACACCACCACACCCAGTTAATTTTTGTGATTTTTAATTGTAGGGACGAGGTCTCACAAAGGTGCCCAGGCTGGTCTTGAACCCCCAGACTCAGTCAATCCCCTACCCACCTCAGCCTCCCAGAGAGCTAGGATTACAGGATGATCCACCATGCCCAGCCAGGACATTCTTACATACTCCCATGTTTGTACTATCTTGAACTCTTCCCATCATGGCATATCATGCAGTACTAAGAGTTTCATGTGTAGGAGGTAAGACCCAGATGGTGTCTGCCATTCATCAATGTGGCATATCCAGTGCAGTACTGGGCAGACTCCTATAAATAACCTTTTAAGATGTTAATGTGACCTTTTAAAAGGTGAAAATCTGACTTCACCACTTTCTTGCTCAAAACCTTTGAATAGCTTTCCATTTCTCCAAAGACAGCATCCAGTCCTCTGTGCAGGCTCAGGTCCACAGTGATTTAGACCCTGCTTTTCTAACTTGGCTTTTGTTGTCCTCTCTCCACCCTTCTCGACAAAGTTCCTTCCTGACACCAGGTCTTTGCTTATGTGGTTTCCCCCTCTCTTTGTGTGTGTTTCTTTCCTTGGCAAACTACAAATCATCATTTAGGTCTCAGCTTAAATGTCACTTCCTTAAAAAATGACTTTGCTGAGAGTCTAAACTGGGTCTCTCAATTCTAAGAGCCCTGCACCTTCTGTGTCTGTGTGTTTCCTGATGTGTTCTTCCCAGTTAGATAGCAGGGTCCCCGAGGGCTGAGTTTTCTTCATTGCTTTCACTCAAACACCTAGCAAGAAAACTTGACAATCTATTTTTCAAGTGGAAGAGTAAATCATTAAGAAAAGAAGATCTGATCAGGAATCAGAACATGAAAACTAAGTGAATAATTACTATCTAGAATTTTATTACTCTATACATAAGTGGTCTATCTCTGAGATGAAATACTTCAAGACAGTTGTTTTTGAAAAATAATAGCAAAATACCATATAAAATAATTTACAGATTCAATGGAAGTGTCACATCAATACTTCCATTTTAGAGGGCATTTTGTAGAAAAAACAAGTTTTATAGTCTGAATTGTCTAAAGAAAGAAATATTCCTTTAATGTTTAAATGCCTTCCATAACTGCGATAGCTGCAAGCATGCATGAAAAGCTGAACAGTGTCTCTTGCACATCAGATGGTACTAACTGAAGCTCTGTCAAAGAAACAATTGTTGGAGTTATTCAGTTCAGTGGTCATCACATTTGCTACCATTAACCTTCTAAAATGAGCCACTGACCCCATCTGTCTAAAACTGTGATGTTAAAATTATTTTTGAAGTTTGTTTTTTGCACATATCTGATTGTCCACCTTCTCTGTTCAATTACTTTTAGCTTCAGTGTTCTTTAAATCACTGTGCCTCCTTTTAAGGTTATGGTTTAGAAATAGAACAGTCTTGCTCTGATCGACTTCTAAATGCTTGTGTCTCCCCTCCATCTCTTTAAAACAGAGTCTGACCATGTGAATTTAAAGTGCCTACTTTCTACATCTTGTTTCATTATTTTTACTAAATTTTTTCCTAGTATTATTATTCTCTGATATTCTTCTTATAAGTCAGGTTTGCAATTCCATTCCTTTTTATAGCATTCTCAAATAAAATAAAAAACTGGTTAGTGTCAAATTATACTTTAATCATAGCTAAGAAAAGTTTGACCTACAATTCTTCTCTCCTGTTGATGTAAGATCTGTTTTCTCTATCATGGTAAGTCCTTTTTCCTTTTCAATCTTTGGAGCCTTGTTCAAGGAATTAATAGGATAAAACTCAGTGTCCCTATTAAGGAGAAACTCTCATGGTTAAGTCAAATTCTCATCATTCAGGGCTTAATTACACAATCTGTGCTTTATCTTTTCTAAATCTTTATTCTTCTCACTTTGCAAGTAGCTTAAAATAAACGTCAATTTCTAGATGCCATGGGTCCATTTACTATTTGCCACTTAAACTCTTCCTATCACTTTATCTCTTCTGCATAACTGAGTAAGGGAAATAATGATCAACCTAAAGCACATTAAAAAAATAAAATAAATCAATAGAGACTGGAAAAAATCAGCAAGTTTTATGTATTTACTTGATCTTTTCTCCCTTTCTATGATTTTATTTTATTTGATGTTTGCAACACAATTCATCTGTAAAACTTGTAAGGACATGACCATATTTTTGCCTCTGTGTTTGCATATCGGTCACTTCTCCTTAAACTAATATTCTTCCATAACATTTCATGTTAACGTAACACACAGAGAGAGATGCACACAACTATTCTTGAAGCCTAGTCACCATTTCTTTTAACTATCAAGGCTATGGTTGACTTTATATCAAGGGATTAACTTTTGAAAACAAGATTTGGACCAAAGGTTACCTCTACTTCGGGATATTACATTATCATAATGGGATTATTATCAGGGCATTAAGCTTTTTAGGCCATGGAGAACAATCAGTGGTGCTCCACATTTAGATAGTGTTCGTTAATATTTGGATCACTTGATGCATCATTTTGGCCCCCAAAATAAAATAGCATTGTGTTATTAAGTCAGTTCAAGAGAAAATTTCAGTAAACCACATGTTTATGGTAGGCAAAATTCTAAGATACTACCTCCCCTTCTGCCCATGGCCAAGATTTCTATCCCGTGGCATATACAACTTCTCCCAGTTTTTTCAGTCACTAACATAGGTACTGCTGTGAAGGAATGTTGCAGATGTAATCAAGTTCCCACATCAATTGACCTTAAGATAGGGAATTTTTTTTTTAAATCATATGAGTCCCTACAAAGCAGAAAATTTTCTCCAGCTGATGGCAGAAGAGGATGTCAGAGATTTAAAACAGGAGGATTTGACATGCTATTGCTGTTTTCAAGGTTAAAGGGATCACATGGTGAGAAATACAGCACATCTAGGATGTGAGAGTGGCCTCAGCTGACAGCTAGCAAGCAAACAGAAGCCTAAGTCCTACAGCCAGAAGGAAATGGATTCTCCCAACCTCACAAATGAGTCAGAAGCAGATTCCTCCTTAGCCAGTCCTCCAAATGAGAACACAGCCCACAGCACCTTGATTTCAGTCTGATGAGATCCTGAGCAGAGGACACGAATATGCCACACCAGATTTCTGTCCTTCTAAATTATGGGCCAATAAATGACTTTGCTTTAAGCTGCTGAGTTTGTGGTGATTTGCTATGCAGCAATTGAAAATGAATACAGATTTTGATATTGAGAGTGAGAGTGGCTTTGGAATTCCAGTGGAAGGAAGATGAAACCACATGAGTATGATTAAGAAATCCTAAATTATGGCCAGACACTGTGGCTAGAGCCTGTAATCCCAGCACTTGGGAGGCCGGGGTGAGAGGCTTACCTGAGCCCACAGGTCGAGAATAGCCCAGGCAACTTGGTGAGACCTCCTCTTGACAATAAATAAAAAAATCAGCCAGGCATGAAGGTATACACCTGTAGTTCCAACTACTTGGAAGGCTGAGGCAGAAGGATCCCCAGAGCCCAGTAGATTGATGCTGGAGTAGCCGTGAGCATACCACTGCACTCCAGCCTGGGTGATGGAGTGAGACTCCAACTCAAAAACCAAAAAACAAAAAAACCCTAAATTACTAGAGAAAGCCTAAATTGTTGCACTCAAATAACTGACCTACAAAAATTGTAGATAATAATAGATTTGTATTATTTTAGGCCATCAAGTTTGTGGCAATTTGTTATGCAGCAACAGAAAATGAATTCAATGTTTATGATATGTAAGACTAGTAGTACTTTACATGGAGTGAAGTACTCATACCACAAAGTACTCAGATGCTGGGAAAATTTTAACAAATAAAGCTCAAAAGATATTGATGAGCTTCCAATCCAATAATTATAAGTTTCGCCCACCTACTCATGCAAGAGAGTATTAAACTGCAATCTGAGTGGCAGAAAACAAGGAATCTAGGGCTTCTCTGAGAGAAAACAGCTATACTAAAAACCAAGGGCACCAAGGATAAATGGATGTGAGTGAAGGAATGAAAGGCACATAAAGTGGGGAGACCACAAATAAATCAGAGGAAGCTAAGGAGTGGAAAGTGGAGAAAAATCATCTGTTGGGAAATGGCGAGAAAATGCAGGTGGGTGATCAGAATTAATGCAACTATTTTTACAGTGCCCAAGGGAAGTACAGACATATTTCAGCTATTTTTTAGAGATAGATATGTTTGTCAGCTGCTGCAGAAATAGAGGAATAATTTTTAACAAAGCGAAGAAAATAAGACAGCATAAGAATGTATTTTTAAAATCTATCAACCCAAAAGCAAGAAATAAATGAGAAATAAATGAATGAACAATGAGAAGCAGAAAAAGAAATAGTGTTGAAGGGTTCAATGTCAGGTATGAATGTGAGGCATCAATGTTCCTCCTCTCGCAAGCACCACACAAAAGCAAAAAAAAAAAAGTGAATGAAAAAGAATTCTTAAACTCTACTAATTGAAAGCCAGGGTATAGATATAATCTTCATGCTCAAAATCAACCACCAACAAAATATATGGGTTTCCAAAGTAGCTATGATTGATCTGGAAAGCCATCCTCCTCCCCCACTGAAAATGAATAGTAATCATCCCAGTGGTGGCAGATCTGAGAAAATACAACCAAAATAGATCCCTGCAGGTAGAGGATCTCACCACGATCTAATATTTTAATATCACTTTCAAGAACAGCTGAGGTATCTGGGAATAGAGTCAGAGTTTGATGCTGTAGAAGCTTTGCTGGATGAAATACAACAAAGCTGAGTCAAAAATAATGAAAAAAAAAAAAAAGCTTGGAGAAACGGGTCCCTGAAAATACCAGGAAAAAGTTAATCTCTGAAGGGATCTCCTGCAAAAAGACAAGCCAGAAAACTCCAATTGTTTTCATAAGGGTTACTAAAAAGGAATGTGTACAAAATTAACTCAAAGGTACTGAAAGAAAAAAAGCAGCAATCATCAAGAGAAAAAGAAGCAAGACATTATGGGCATAGAAGGCATGAAGTATCTAGCCAAACATTTAGATATAAAGTTTTCCAAATTCAATAAAAGACTGCCCATGTTGTTTCCTAGGCTGCTGTGACAAAGTACCACACACTGAGTGGTTTAAAACCATGGACCTATTGTATAACTGCTCTGTAGGCTCGAAGTCCAAAATCAAGAGGGCCCTGCTCCCTCTGAAACCTGTAAAGAGGATTCCTCCTTTCCTCTTGCCAGTCTCCATTGTTGTGCAAGTGATCTTTGTCACTGGCTTGCAACTGCAGCACTTCTACCTCTGCATCTGCCTCCACATGATGTTCCTTCCTTGTCTGCCTTCACATGGCTTTTTCCTCTTGTTCTAAGGACACCAGTCATATTGGGTTGGGGTTTACTCTAATGACCTCATCTCAACATGACTATATCTACAAGAATTCTATTTTAAAGTCATAGTCACAGATACTGGGGTTTAGGACTTCAACGTATCTCTTTAAGAGGGCACAATTCAACCCATAACACCTGTGAAGGATGTTGGTGAAGCAGAAATAAAACAACTCAAGGAAGAGATGATAAGAATTCAGAAGGAGGTGTTTCAACATTGACAAACTTAGCTAAAGAAAAAATGAAAAAGTCCATACACAAATCAAGAACTAATGAGAAAAGAACCACAAGAATCTGTTTAGCTCATTATATTCAAATTAGTTTGATAACCTTAATAAAATGTATGCTTTTCTGGGAAATAAAATTTAGCAAAACTAATCCCATAAAAATTAGAAAAGTCTAAAATAACTGCCTTACATAAATATATATAATAGAAATATAAATATGATATATTTATATAATATAAAAATAAAATATAAATATAAAATATAAATATATTGCACTGGAATCATCTTTAAAGAGGAGATCATTCCAGTGCATTTTAAACTACCCCTGAGAATTGAAAACTGGGGAAAGCTTCCTAACACATTCTATAAAATGAGTACAATAGTAAAGCCAAATCATTTTTTTAAAGACTAAACAAAAAAAGTAAAATTACAGACCAACCTCAGTGACCTATACCAAAAAAAAACCTAACAAAATACAAGCAGTGGATTAGCAGAAACTGCTTTTAGTTTAGAAGTATGGACTAATGTTAAAATATGTAATAATATCATTCAATCCTCATTTATAATTGATTGATATCACAATGGAGGTAAAGTCAAGGCATTGTCTAAAGGACAAAAGAGTTTTTAAGTTATTGTTCTGTGTCTCAATTACCTGATATTTTCTCTTCATATGGGCAGAAAGATATGATACCTTTCCTCCCTGTCATAAGGGTCAGAACCAACAATTCTCTAACAAATGAGAGAGAAAAACATAACACATTTATTTAATCAAAATTTTATGTAACACAAGAGACTTCAGAAATGACTGAAAGACCAGGGAAAACTATTTATTTTTATGCTTAGGTTTGATGAAGAATGGACAACTGTGCAGAAAGATGATTAGACAAAAAGTTACAATCTAATGGTAATACACTGAGGGGGGAACCCACCAAAGTCTGTCTGTTCAAATTCTTCTTGGCTTCTTGGAGCAGCTTTCCTTCCTCCTGGGGATGAGAAAGGCTCCTCTGAAACAGGATTATAAAAGAAAACAGAATCTGAGGACCCCAAACTCCCTATGCCAAAGAGAAAGTTAAGCTGAGAAACTCAGTCACACACCCAAAAAAACTACCTTGCTTTTGCTCACAAACAGAAAGCTGCAAGGATACAAGGCCACAAATCACCCCAAAGGGCCTCCCTCACAAATTGCTCACCAGGAAGTCTTTCAGAATATGTATTCCCCTGCAGACTGCCTGTAAGCAGATTTTTCTGTTGTAGCTCATCCTGACAATGTCAATTAACAAAACAGGAACAAGACTAGAACAAGACCAGAAATTACCCCTCCTCTCACCCTGAGACAAATGCATAATTGACTTCTCCCTCTACTGTGTCTGTCCGGGTGTTTACTTCATCTTCTGTGAAAGGTAGGTTTACTGAGCAGATGAATGCATAATTGACTGTCCCTCAACCCCATCTATTGATATGTAAAACGTTAAGTTCACTGAGCACATCTCAAGAACATAACCCCTTGCCTCATGGCCTCCTCTCCTCCTGTCTACTTCCTTAGCTCCCCTCCATGCTTTCCCCT
>NW_007234677.1:0-1493 GCF_000164805.1 Carlito syrichta
GATTTGTGAGGTTTTGTTTTGTTTTTTCCTTTCCAGGAGCATCCTTCACATTGGCAAAATAAACCTCTAAATCGATTGAGATTCATCTCAGCCACTTTTTGGTTTATGGGGTCGTCAAGGGAGAAGGGAGAGAATGACCTTTCTAGGTCTTTTGGCTTGCCTTGGGATAGAGGGATTCTAGTTTCTATGACCTGCGTTCTGGAAGAGGGAATCTGGTTTCTATGATTAATTTCAGGGGAAAAAGTGGGGCAGGAGATGGGAGGGCAAGAGAAGCCAGAGAGACCTTGCTTCTGAGGCTGCTTCTGTACCCTTAATCTCCTTTGGTTCAAAGGATGAAGCAGGCCAAAGAGCCAGGCATTGGGGCTTTGTGTTCTGAATCCCAACAGTACCACTTTAGAAGATCAGAATGGCAAAAGAGGTTACATACCATGTAAGAGAAACATTGCTTTGCATTATAATTGTAATAATAGTAAGATGATACAATAGGAAGAATATACCAGAATAATCTGGGCAAACATTTTATTGTTAACTGAATTGTAAAAAATAGACCCTATATAAAATCCTTAAATTCCTATTTAGGACATTCATAAACTCAAAGATAAAAGTATTGCCACAAATGTGACAATATTGAAAGTTTGGCTATAATTTTTCTTATGTTATTACAATTAGAAATAGATTTTTAAAAAAATCATGTTTGACATAGAATTTTATTCCTTTTTTGCCCAGTCGTTCAGTTATGTTTCAGGAAAACTGTCCAATCAATATATTATTTAGATGTCATCTAATGCTTCTCCACTGTGTACTTGGTAAATAAACTTTTTAGAGGTAGTTAATAAGATGTGAGAAAATTGGCCAGGCTCAGTGGTAGCCTGTAATCCCACCCTTTAGTAGGCCGAGGTGAGTGGATTGCCTGAGCCCACAGGTTCGAGACCTGCCTGGGCAACTTGGCGAGACCTCATCTCTACAATAAAAATAAAAAATCAGCCGGGCATGGTAGCATGCACATGTAGTTCCAGTTACTTGGAAGACTGAAGTGTAAGGATCATCGGAGCCCAGCTGGTCGAGACTGTGGTGGCCAGGAGCAGCCACTGCACTCGTCTGGGCTACAGAGTGAGACTCCAACTCAAAACAACAACAACAACAACAACAACAACAACAACAAAAACCCAATAAGATGTGAGAAAAATCAAAGCATTGAATTTTTAAAAGAAAATTATATAACGTAGATAAGGCTTTTAAAATCACGGTTGTAACTATTTTACATTAAATATGGTAGATAATGTGAATGATATGTGTACCTGTAGATTCATATTATGGTTATTTAAAAAAAAATCTAATTAAGCAAATTAAGTAAATAGATAATGCCATTCTATTGTCTCAGAAAAGATCATCTGAAAAACAGCTTCATATTTTATTTGGCTCTAGCATCTATACAAATATTTTTGGTTTTGTTTGTTTGTTTTTGAAAGCAGGATTTATTGAGAAGACAGAAA
>NW_007234678.1:0-8152 GCF_000164805.1 Carlito syrichta
AGTCAGCAGCCTAGCTGGTTGAGTAAGTTAGTTGTCAGCTGACTTGCCAGCTGATTAGCTAGCTAGATAAGTTTGCTGGCTAGCCAGCTGGCTAATTCTTTATATCAGCTAGATAAGTCAGCAGGGAAGCCAGTGTAATACGTAGGTAGCTAGCTAGTTAAGTAAGCTGACTAGCCACCTGGCTATCTAGTGATGTCAGCTAGTTAAGTCAACTGGCTAACCAGCTGGCTAACGAGTTAAGTCACCTAGTTGAGTCTGCTGACTAGCCAGCTGCTTAGCTGGTTAAGTTAGCTAGTTCATTCAAGTTGCTAGCCATCTGTCTAGCTTGTAGCCAGCTGTCCAGTTTGTTACATCAGCTAGTTAAGTCAACTGTCCAGCCCCCTGGCTTGGTAGGTAGCTAGCTAATTAAGTCAGCCTGCTAGCCCACTGGCTAGCTAGTTAAGTCAACTAGTTAAGATTTTTGGTTAGCCAGCTGGCTATCATGGTGGCAAGGTAGTTTTGCCAACTAGCTAGCCAGATGACTATCTACTTAAGTCAGCTAGTTCATTCATCTGGTTCGCCAGCTGGTAGCTAGGTGACCAGCAAGTTAAGATGGCAGGTTAACGGGCTGGACAGGTAGGTGGCCATCTATTTAAGCCAGCTGACTAGCCGGATGACCAGCAGGGTGGCAGGCTAGTTAAGCCAGCTGACTATCATAGTGTCCATCCAGCCGGCTGGCTATTTAATTCAACTAACTAGCCAGATGATCAGCCATCTAGCTAGATAGCTGACTGCCTAGCCAACTAGCCAGCCAGGTACCTAGCTAGTTAAGCTAGCTAGCTAGCCATCTAGCCAACCAGGTAGCTAGCTATTTAAGTCAGGAAGGTAGCCAGCTAGCCAGTCAATTAGCTAGTCAGCTAGCTAAGTCAGCTAGCTAGCCAGCTAGCTAGTTAAGTCAGCTAGCAAGTCAGTTAACTATTCAGCTAGCTATTTGTCACCTAAGTAGTCAGGTTCCTTGTCAGCTAGCTATTTAAGTCAGCTATCTAGTCAGCTAACTAATCAGTTATATAGTTAAGTCAGCTAGCCAGCTAACTAGTCAGGTAGCTAGCTAGTAAAGTCAGCTAGATAGACAGCTAGATAGCTTGTTTGATAGCTAGTTATGTCAGCCACATAGCCAGCTAGCTATTCAGCTATATAGTTAAGTCAGCTAGCAAATCACCTAGTTACTTAGCTATATAGTGGGCTAGAAACACAGCAAGCTGGTCAGATAACTAGTGGCCTCGCTTGCTTTCCATCAGGTCAGTTAACTAGTCTGCTCGCTCACCTTCCAACCAGTCAGCAAACTAGCCAGCTCACTACCTGCCCAAATTTCAACTAACTAGTCGCCTTGTTCACAGGCCAACAGGACAGCTAACTAGTCGGTGTGCTCGCCAGCCAACTAGTTAAATCAACTCACCAATGGCTCTCTCACTGGCTGAATAGTTAAGGCATCTCCCCAATCGGCTCAGTCGATGGCCAGCTAGTTAATTCAGTTGACCCATCTGGTAACTCACCGGCCAACTAGTTAAGTCTTCTAATCAGTCGACTCACTCACCAGCCAACTTAAGTCAACTGAGCAGTCAGCTCACTCACCAGCAGACTAGTTTAGTCAGTTGGCCAGTCAGCTCACTCATTGGCCGAGTAGTTAAGTCAGCTTACCAGTCGGCTCACTCGCTGGCCAACTTGTTAAGTCAGCTGAATAGTCGACTCTCTCACCCACCGACTAGTTTAGTCAGCTCACCAGTTGGCTCACACTCTGGCCGACTAGTTAAGTCTGGTAACTGGTCTGCCATCTAGCTGTCCAAGTAGTAAAGAGAGCTAAACAATCGTCCGCCTAGTCAAACAACTTGTCAGTCTAAAAGTTAACACAGCTAACCATTCGGCTGACTAGTTAGGTCAGCTAATTTGTCGGACAAATATCCGGCCGATTAGTTAGGTCAGAAAACGAGCTGGCAACTAGTTAACATTGTTAACTAGTGGGCCAACTCATCAGTCATCTTGTTAACCAAGCTAATAATCGGCCAACTATTCGGCCGAATTGTTAAGCCAGCTAACATATCAGCCTAGTAGGCAGTCAACGTGTTAAACAATCTAAGTAGTCAGCCAACTCGCTAACCAACAAGTTAATTCACTTAGCTAACTATTTATCTCGTTTACCAACTAGTTAAAAATGTTAACTAACTCTTTAACCAACTCATTAAGTCAGTCAGCTATCTCGTTAGCTAACTAGCTAAGTCAGCTAGCTAAGTCAGCTAGCTAAACAGCTAGCTAGTTAAGTAAACTAACTCACTAGTTACCTCACTATTTGTCACCTATTAAGTCTCCAACCTAACTAATTAGATAATTATTAAAGCAGCTAGTTATTCAGCTAGTTAAATAATTAGCTAACTTTTTAATTCAGGTAATTAAGTCAGCTAGCGAACTTGTTAAATCAGCCAGTTAATTCAGCTAGCTAAGTAAAGTCAGATAGCTAAGTCAGCTAGTTAAGTCAGCTTTCTAATTTAGTCAGATGGTTAAGACAGTTAGCTAGTTATTTAGCTAATGGGTCAAGTCGGCAGGTTGAATGAGGTAGTAAGCTAGTTAACTAACGGGTTAATCCAGCTGGTTGAGTCAGCTTGCTATCTAGTTAGCAAATGGGTGTGTCAGCTGGTTGTGTAGGCAAGCTAGCTAGTTAAATAATGTGTTAAGTCAGCTGGTTGAATAAGCTAGCCAGCTCTTTAGTTAACGAGTTAAGTCAGATGATTAAGTCAGCTAGCTAGCACGTTAGATAAGGAGTAAGCTTATTACTTAGCTAACTGGTTAAGTCAGCAAGCTAGCTAGGCCGCTAACTATTTAAATCAGCTTGTTAGCTAGGTAGCTAACTGGTTAGATAACTATTTAAGTTAGCTGACTAGCTTGGTAGCTAGCTAGTTAACTCCGCTAGTTAAATCAGCTGACTAACCAGACGTCTAGCTAGGTAGCAAGCTAGTAAATTCAGTTGACTAACCAGTTGGCTAGCTGGTTAATTCAGCTAATTAAGAGAGCTGGCTTGACAACTGGCAAAGTATGTAGTTAGCTAGTTAAGTCAGCTAGATAGCTACTTGGCTCGTTAGTGATATCAGCATGTTAAGTCAGCTGGCTAGTCAACTGTCTAGTTGGTTAACTCAGGAAATTTAGTCAGCTGTCTAGCCAGCTGGCTAGGCAGGTAGCTAGCTAAATATGTCATCCTGCTAGCCAGCAGGCTAGGTATTCAAGTAAGATAGTTAAGTCAGCTGGCTAGTCTGCAGGCAATATAGGCATCAGGCTAGTTAAGCGAGCTGGCTTGCCAGCTTGCTATCTTAACTCAGCTAGGTAAGTCAGTTGGCTAGCAAGCTGGCTAGATAGGTATCCAGCTAGTTGAGTCACCTGGTTAGCCAGCTAACTAGCTGGTTAAGTCAGGTTTTGAGTCAGATGGCAAAATGCTGCCTAGCTATTTAAGTCAGCTCATTAAGTCTGTTGGCTATTCAACTTCTTAGTTACTTAAAAAGCTAGTTAAGTCAGATGACTAGCCATCTGGCTAGCTAGTTATTTCTGCTAGTTAAGTCAGCTGATAACCTAGAAATCTAGCTATATAATTCAGCTAGTTATGTCAGCTATGTAGCTCGTTAAGTCAGCTATTTAGCTCAGCTGACTAGCTAGATAGCTAGCCAGTTAAGCCAGCTAGTTATGCCAGCTGGTGATCTAGGTAGCTAGCTGGTTAAGTCAGCTAGTTAAGTTAGCTTGCTATCAAGTTAAGTCAGCAAATTAAGTAAGCTGGCTATCCAGCGGCCTAGAGGTGTAGCTAGCTAGTTATGCCAACTGGTTAACGAGTTATATAGTTAGTTAAGCAACCTAGTTAAGTCAGCTCAATAGACAGCTGGTTCATTAGGTAGCTAGCTTGTTAAGTCAGCTGGCTATCCAGCTGGCTACCTATGTACCTAGACAGTTAAATCATCCTGCTAGCCATCTGCATAGCTAGTTGTCACATAGTTAAGTCAGCTGGATAGACAGCTGGCTAGCTAGGTAGCTAGATAGTTATGTCAACAGTCTGGACCACTGACTAACTAGCTAAATCTCCTACTTAAGTCAGTTGTCTATACAACTGGCTAGCCAGGTAGCTTGCTAATTAACTTAGCTGGCTGGCAGCTGGCTAGCTAGTAGTCACCTAGTTTAGTCAGCTGGCTATCCAGCTGGCTAACTATACATCAAGCAAGTTAATTCAGCTGACTAGCTAGCAGGCCAGCTATTTATGTTAGCTAGTTAAGTCAGCTGGCTAGCCAGTTCGCTAGCTAAGTAGCGATCTAATTATTTCAGTTGGCTATCCAGCTTGCTAGGTAATTAAGTCAGCTAGTTAAGTGAGCAGGCAGCCAACTGGCTAGCTTTGTAGAGAGCTAGTTAAGTCAGCTGGCTAGCCAGCTGGCTAATTAGTTCAGTCAACTAGTTGAGTCAGCTGGTTAGCCAGCTAGCTAGCTAGCCAGTTGTCAAGCAGGTTAAGTCAACTAGTTAATTCAGATGGTTTCCCAGCTGGCTAGCTATGTAGTAAGCTAGTTAGTCAGCTGCATATCCAGCTGGCTAGAAAGCTAAGTCAGATAGTTAATTCAGCTGGCTTCCAAGCTAGCTAGTTAGGTAGCTTGCTAGATAAGTCAGTTGGCTAGTCAGCTGGCTAGCTGGTTAAGTCAGCTAGTTAATTCAGCTGGACAACCAGCACTCTAGCTACCTAAGTCATCTAGTTAAGTTAGCTGGCCAGTCAGCTGGCTAGCAGAATAAGTAAGCTAGTTAAGTCAGCTGTCTAGTTAGCTGGTTAGCTAGGTAGTTATCTAGTTAAGGCAGCTAGTTAAGTCATCTGGTTAGCTAGGTAGCTAGCTAGTTAAGTCACTTAGTTAAGTCAGCTGTGTAGTCAGCTGCAAAGCAGGGTAGGTAGCTAGTTAAATCAGCTGCCAAGCCAGCTGGCTAGCTAGTTAAGTCACGCTGTTAAGTCAGCTTGCTGACCAGCATGTTAGCTAGGTAGTTAGGTAGTTAACTCAGCTGGCAAGGCAGTGGGCTATTTAGGTAGGTATCTAGTTAAGTGAGCTGGCTAGCCATGAGGCTATCTTGTTATGTCACCTAGTTAAGTCACCTGGCTATCCAGTTGTCTAACTAAGTAGCTAGCCAGTTAAGTCTGTTGGCTAGCCAGCTGGCTACTTCATTAAGTCTGCTAGTTAAGTCAGCTGGGTAGGCTGCTGTCTAGCTAGGTAGCTAGGCTATGAAGTCAGCTGGCTAACCAGATGACAAGCTAGTTATGTCAGCTAGTTTAATCAGTTGGTTAACCAACTGGCTATCAAGTTAAGTCAGCTCATTAATCAGTTGTCTACCCAGATGGCTAGCTATTAAATTCGATTTATGTCAGATGCATAGACAGCTGGCCTGCTGGTTATTTCAGCTAGTTAAATCAGCTGGATAGCTTGGTAACTAGCTAGTTAATTCAGCTAGATATGTCAGTTAGCTAGCTTGTTAAATAAGCTTGTTAAGTCAGCTAGCTATGTGATAGCTAGCTAGGGACCTAGCTAGTTAAAGCAGCTAGTTAAGTCAGCTGGCTAGGTATGTACCTAGCTAGTTAAGTCACCTAGTTAAGTCAGCTCACTTGCCAGCAGGTTAGCTGGTAGTTAGTTATTTAGGTCCGCTGGCAAAGCAGTGGACTATGTATGTAGGCAGCTAGTTAAGTCAGCTTGCTAGCAATCAGGCGTCTAGTTATGTCAGCTAGTTAAGTCAGCTGTCTATTCAGCTGTCTGTCTAGGTAGCTAGCTAGTTAATTCTGCTGCCTAGCCAGATGTCTACTTCCTTAAGTCATCTACTTTAGTCAGCTGTCTAGCCTGATGGCTATCTACGTAGCTAGGCAATTAAGTCAGCTGGCTATTCAGCTGGCTAACTAGTTAAATCAGCTTCTTAAGTCAGCCTGCTAGCAAACTTGCCTGCTAGGTAGCTAGCTAGTTATGTCAACTGTATAGCCATATGACTAGAAAGTTAAGTCACCTAGATAAGTCAGATGACTAGCCCACTGGCTAGTTAGGCAGCTTGCTGTTTAAGTCAGCTGGCTAGACAACTGTTTAGCTAGATAAGTCACCTAGTTTATTCAGCTGAATAGCCAGCTGGCTTGCTATGGAACAAGCTACTTAATTCAACTTGCTAGAAAGCAGTTCAGCTAGTAAAGACAGCTAGTTAACTCAGCTGACTAGCCAGCAGGCTAGCTAGTTAGTGACCTATTTAAGTCAGTTTGCTGTCCAGAGGGTTAACTAATTAAGTCAGCTAGTTAAGAATGCTGGCTATCCAGATGGCTAGCGAGCTAGAGAGCTAGTTAAGTCAGCTGGCTAGCCAGCTGGATAACTAGTTAAGCCAGCTAGTTTAGTCACCTGGGTGGTCAGCTGCCCAGTACGTTAAACAACTAGTTGATTAATCAGCTGGCTGTCTACCTGGCTCGCTAGTTAAGTTACTTCATTAAGTCAGTTGGCTAGGCAGCTCACTAGCTAGTTAAAAAGCTAGTCAATTCAGATGACTATAGAGCTATCTGACT
This sequence comes from Carlito syrichta, assembly GCF_000164805.1. Lineage (NCBI taxonomy): Eukaryota > Metazoa > Chordata > Mammalia > Primates > Tarsiidae > Carlito > Carlito syrichta. The sequence continues at coordinate 6,563 of NW_007234678.1, forward strand.
AGTTATTTCATCTAGTAAGGTCAACTGGGTAGCTAGGTAGCCAGCTAGTTAATCAGCTAGTTATGTCAGCTAGCTAGCTAGTTAAGTCAGCTAGTTAAGTTGGCTAGCTAGCTAGATAGCTAGCTAGGATGCTAGCTAGTTATTTCAGCTAGTAAAGTCAGCTGGTTTACAAGGTAACTAGATAGTTAAGTCAGCTAGTTACATCAGCTGACTAGCTAGTTAAGTCAGTTAGTTAAGTCAGCTGGCTAGCCACTAGCCTAGCTGGGTAGCTAGCTAGTTAAGTCATCTGGCTAGCTAGCTGGCTAGCTAGTTAAGTCACCTTTTTAAGTCAGTTCGCCAGTCAACTTGTTAGCTTGAAAGCTAGGTAGTTAAGTCAGCTTGCAAGCCAGCAGGATATGTTGGCAGCTAACTAGTTAAGTCAGCTGGCTATCCAGTTGGCTAACTAGGTAGCTATGCAGTTATGTAAACCTGCTTGCTAGATGACTAGTTAGTTAAGTAACCTATTTAAGTCAGCTGGCTAGACAGGTGACTAGCTAGTTCAGTCACAGAGTTTAGTCAGCTATCTAGGCAGCTTGCTAGCTAGATTGCTTTCTAATTAAGTCAGCTGGCTAAACAGCTGGCTATCAAGGTAAGTCACCTAGTTAAGTCAGCTGTTTAGCCAGCTGGCTAGTCATATAGCAAGCTAATTAATTCAGCTGACTAGCAAGAAGGCCAGCTATTTAAGACAGCTAGCTAAGTCAGCTGGCTTGCCAACTGGTTAGTTAGGTAGCAAACTAGTTAAGTAGTTGGCTGGCCAGCTTGCTAACTATTAAATTCAGCTAGCTTATTCATCTCGCCTCCCAGCTGGCAAGCTAGGTAGCTAGCTTGTTATGTCAGCTGGATAGCCATCATTCTAGTCAGTGTTTTCAGCTAGTTATATCAGCTTGCTAGCCAGCTGGCTAAATTTTTATGTCAGCTAGTTGAGTCAACTGGCTAACCAGCTGGCTAGCTGGTTAAATCAGCTAATTAATTCAAGTGGGTCGCCAACGGGCTAGCTAGGTAGCTCACTATGTTAGTCAGCTGACTAGCCAGCTGGCTACCAGGTTAAGTCATCTATTTAAGTCAGCTGGCCAGCCACATGGCTATTTAGGTAGCTAGCTAATTAAGTCAGGTAGCTAGCCAGTTGACTTCCTAGTTAAATCAGTGAGTTAAGTGAGCAGGCTAGACAACTGACTAGCTAGGTGGCTAGCTAGTAAAGCCAGCTGGCTAGCCAGATGGCTATCTAGTTAAGTCTGCTAGTTAAGTCAGTTAGTTAGCCGACTGGCTAACTAAGTGGCTGTCAATTTAAGTCAGCTGGTTAGCAGGCTTGTTAGGTAGGTGGCCAGCTAGTTAAGCTGGCTGGCTATACGGCTGACCAGCAGGGTGGTTGGCTAGTTAAGCTAGCTCCTATTCGACTGTCCAGCTAGCAGACTCCTAATTAAGCTGGCTGGCTAGCTAGTTGTCTATCCCGCTAGCTGTCTAGCTGGCTCCCTAGCCAGCTAGCCAACCAGTTAGCTAGCTAGTTAAGCCGGATGGCTAGCAGTTTAGCCAAAAATTTGGCTAGCTTGGTAA
>NW_007234679.1:0-8153 GCF_000164805.1 Carlito syrichta
CTAGTTAAGTCTGTTTTCTAATCTCATCAACTGGTTAAGACAGCTGGCTAGCTAGTTAAATAACGGGTTAAGTTAGCAGGTTGAGTCAGGTAGTTAGCTCATTAACTAACGTATTAAGTTAGCTGGTTGAGTCAATAAGCTAGCAAGTTAGGAAATGAGTTGAGTCAGCAGGTTGAGTAGACTAGCTAGCTAGTTAGCTAACAGTTAAGTCAGCTGGATGAATCAGTTAGCTACCTAGCTAGCTAAAGATTTAAGTCAGTTATTTGTGTTAGATGCCTAGCTCATTAGCTAATGAGCTGAGATCAATAAGTCACCTAGCTAGCACATTAGATAATGAGTAAGCTAACTAGTTAGCTAGCTGGTTAAGTCAACTAGCTAGCTAGGCAGCTAGCTATTTAAATCAGTTGGCTAGCTAGCTAGCTAGCTAGTTAGCTAACTATATAAGACAGCTGGTCAGCTAGGTAGCTAGCAAATTAACTCAGCTATTTAAGTCAACTAGCAAGCCAGAAGCCTAAATAGGTAGTCAGCTGGCTAGACAGCTGGCTGCCTGGATAATTCAGCTAGATAAGAGAGCTGGCTAACCAACTGGCAATGTATGTAGCTAGCTAGTTAAGTCATCTAGATAGCTACCTGGCTAGCTAGTGATGTCAGCGTGTTAAGTCAGCTGGCTAGCCAACTGACTAGCTTGTTAAGTCAGCTAATTTAGTCAGCTGTCTTGCCAGCTGGCTAGGCAGGTAGCTAGCTTGACATGTCAGTTTGATAGCCACCAAGGCTAGCTGTTCATGTCAGATAGCAAAGTCAGCTGGCTAGTCTGCAGGCTATGTAGTTATCTAGCTAGTTAAGTGAGCTGGTTTGCCAGCTTGCTACTTTAAGTCAGCTACGTAAGTCAGGTGGCTAGCCAGCTGGCTAGATAGGTAGCCAGCTAGTTAAGTCACCTGGCTAGCCAGCTGACTAGCTTGTTAAGTAAGGTAGTTGTCAGCTTGCAACCTGCTGCCTATCTAGTTAAGTCAGTTCGTTAAGTCTGTGGACTATAGAGCTGATTAGCTAGTTAAAAACTAGTTAAGTTAGATGGCTAGCCATCTGGCTAACTAGTTATTTTTGCTAGTTAAGTCAGCTGGTTACCTAGGAATCTAGCTATATAAGTCAGCTAGTTATGCCAGCTAGGTAACTCATTAAGTCAGCAAGTTAAGCCAGCTGCTGAGCTAGGTATCTAGCTGGTTAAGTCTGTTGGCTAGAAAGCTAGCTACTTCGTTAAGTCAGCTAGTTAAGTCAGCTGGCTAGGCTACTGGCTAGCTACGTAGCTAGGCAATAAAGTCAGCTGGCTTGCCAGCTGGCAAGCTAGTTAAGTCAGCTAGTTTAGTCAGTTGGATAACCAGCTCACTAGCAAGTTAAGTCAGCTCATTAAGTCAGTTGTCTAGCCAGCTGGCTAGGTATTAAAAAGCTATTTAGATCAGATGTGTAGACAGCTGGCACGCTAATTATTTCAACCATTTAATTCAGTTGGCTAGCTAGGTATCTAGCTAGTTATTTCAGCCAGAAATGTCAGGTAGCTAGCTAGTTAAGCCAGCAAGTTAAGTCAGCTTGCTATATGATAGCTAGCTAGGGAGATAGCTAGTTAAAGCAGCTAGTTAAACCAGCAGACTAGGTAGGTAGCTAGCTAGTTAAGTCAGCTATTTAGATAAGCTGACTAGCTAGTTAAGTTGCCTTGTTAATTCAGTTCTCTGGACAGCAGGTGAGCTAGGTAGTTGCGTAGTCAAGTCCACTTGCAAGCCAGTGGGCTATGTATGTAGGAAGCTAGTTAAGTCAGCTGGCTAGCAGTCAGCCATCTCGTTGTGTCAGCTAGTTAAGTCAGCTTGCTCTCCAGTTGTATGTCTAGGTAGCTAGCTAGTTAAGTCTGCTGGCTAGCCAGCTGGTTACTTTGTTAAGACAGCTAGTTTAGTAAGCTGTCTAGCCTGATGGCTAGCTATGTAGCTAGGCAATTAAGTCAACTGGCTAACCAGCTGGCTAGCTAGTTAAGTCAGCTTGTTAAGTCAGCCTGCTAGCCAGCTTGCCAGCTAGGTAGCTAGGTAGTTATGTCAACTGTACATCCATCTGACTAGATAGTTAAGTCACCTAGATAAGTCAAGTGACTAGCCCACTGGCTAGCTAGTTATTTTGCTATTTAAGCCAACTGGTTATATAACTGGCTAGCTAGATAAGCCACCTTGTTAATTCAGCTGGATAGCCAACTGGCTAGCTATGAAGCAAGCTACTTAATTCAACTGGCAAGAAAGCAGGTCAGCTAGTTAGGAGAGCAAGTTAACTCAGTTGGCTAACCAGTTGGCTAGCTAGGAAGTGACCTAGTTAAGTCAGTTGGCTGGCCAGATGGCTAGCTTATTAAGTCAGCTAGTTAAGTTAGCTGGCTACAGAGGTAGAGAGCTAGTTACATCAGCTGGCTAGCCAGGTGTATAACTTGGTAAGTCAACTAGTTTAGTCACCTGGCTGGCCAACTGCCTAGTTCGTTTATCAAGTAGTTAATTCAGCCTGCTTACCAGCTTCCTAGCTAGTATAGTCACCTGGTTAAGTCAGTTGGCTAACCTGCTCATTTGCTAGTCAAAAATCTAGTCAATTCAGATAGCTAGACAGCTGGTTAGCTAGATATTTCAACTAGTTAAGTGAGCTGGCTAGCTTGGTAGCTAGCTATTTAAGTCAGTTGTTTATGTTAGCTGGCTAGATAGTTAAGTCAGCTAGTTATATCGGCTAACTAGATAGTTAGCTAGCTAGGTAGCTAGCTAGTTATTTCAGGTTGTTAAGTCAGCTGGCTATTTAGGAAACTAGCAAGTTAAGTCAGCTAGTTAAGTGAGCTGGTTAGCAAGTTAATAAGCTTGTTAAATCAGCTGGCTAGCCAGGTCCTAGATGGGTGGCTAGCTAGTTAAGTCCACTGGCTAGCCAGTTTGTTAGCTAGGTAGCTAGGTTGTTAAGTCAGCTGGCAAGACAGCGGGATAGATAGGTAGCTAGCTAATTAAGTCAGTTGACTAGTCTGCTGTCAATCAACTGATGTTAGCTAGTTAAGTCAGCTGGCTAGCCAGCTGGCTAACTAGTTATGTCATGTAGTTGAGTTAGCTGGATAAGTCAGCTAGTTAATTCAAGTGGATAGCCATCTGGGTAGCTAGATAGCTAGCTCGTTAAGTCAGTTGGCTAGCCAGCTGGCTTGCTGGTTAAGTCAGCTAGTTAAGTCAGCTGGCTAGCCAGCTAGGTAGGTAGCTAGCTAGCTAATTAAGTCTGCTGGGTAGCTGGCTGCTTAGCTACTTAAGTCAGTGAGTTAAGTGAGTTGACTAGCCGGCTGACTAGCTAGGTGTCTCGCTAGTTAAGCCAGCTGGCTAGCCAGATGGCTATCTAGTTAAGTCAGCTAGTTAAGACAGCTAGATGGCCGGCTGACTATCAAGGTTGCTGGCAAGATAAGCCAGCTGGTTATCTGGCTGGTCAGGTATGTGGCCAGCTAGTTAAGGTGACTGGCTAGCCAGCTGACCAGCAGGGTTTCTGGCTAATTAATCCGGCAGGCAATTCGACTTTCCAGTCATCCAGCTAGCAATTTAAGCCAGCTGCCTATCCAGTTGGTCAGCCCGCTCGCTAGCTATCCAGCTGCCTATCCTGCTAGCCAGCCAGGTAGCTAGCTTTTTAAGACAACTGGCTAGCCATCTAGCCAACCAGGGAGCTAGTTAGTTAAGTCAGCTGGCTCACCAGCAAGACAGCCAACTAGCTAGTCAGCTAGTTGTCATCTATCTAGCCAGTTAGCTAGTTAAGTCAACTAGCAAATTAGCTAACAAATCAGCTACCGAGTTGTCAGCTAGCTAGTCAGGTTGATAGGCAGCTAGCTGGTTTAGTCAGCTAGAAAGTCAGTTTGCTATTCAGCTAGATAATTAAGTCAGCTAGCCAGGTAGCTACCCAGTTAGCAAGCTAGTTAAGTCAGCTAGTTAGACAACAAGATAGCTTATTTCCTAGCTAGTTATGTCAGCTAGATAGCCAACTAGCCAGTCAGCTAGCTAGTTAAATCAGCTAGCAAATCAGCTGGGTACTTAACTAACTAGTTGGCTAGCAACTCAGCTAGTTGGTCAGCTAACTAGTGGGCTCACTCACTTTCCATCACATCAGGTAATTAATCGGCTCACTCACCTGACACCATTCAGCAAACTAGTCAGCTTGCTCACCAGTCAACAGGTCAAATAACTTGTCGACTCACTCGGAGGCAAACAGGTAGTCTAACTAGTTGGCTTCCTCACCAGCCGACTAGTTAAGTCAGCTCACCAGTCGGCTCCTCACCGGTTTACTAGTTAAGGCAGCACACCCATCAGCTCACTGGCTGGCCGATATTTTAAGTCAGCTTACTGTTCGACTCAATCGTCGGTCAACTAGTTAGGTCTTCTGAGCTGTTGACTCACTCGCCAGCTGACTAAATTCAGCTTACCAGTGAGTTCACTAGCTGGCCGATTAGTTAAGTCAACTGACCAGTTGACTCACTCACTGGCTGACTACTTAAATCAGCTGACATATCGGCTCAGTCACCGGACGACTAGTTAAGTCAGCTGACAATTCAGCTCACTCACTGGCCAACTAGTTAAGTCAGATCACCTGAAGGCTCATTTGCAGACCGACTACTTAAGTCACCTAACGGATCAGTCAACTAACTGGCCAACTTATTGAGTCAGCTAACCAATCACCTGACTAAACGGCCACCTTTTCAGCTGATAAGTTAGCTCAGCTAACTTCTTAGCCGACTAGTTAGGCCAGCTAAATAGTCGGCCTACTAATCGGACGAATAGTTAGTTCAGCAAACCAGCATGCCAACTTGTTAACCAAGTTAACTAGTGGGCCAACTAGTCAGTCAACTATTTGACCCAGCTAACTAGTCGGCCGAGTAATTGGCCAACATGTTAAGCCAGCTAACAAGTCTGCCACGTTCAGTCAACGTTTCAAACCAGCTAAATAGTCGGCCGACTTGTCACCCAACAAGTTAAGTCACCTAGCTTACTCGTTAACCAACTAGTTAATTCAGATAATATACTTGATAACTAACTAGTTACAACAGTTAGCTAACTTATTAACCAACTCATTAAATCAGCTAGCTACCTCGTTAGCCAACTAGTTAAGTCAGCTAACTAAGTATGCTAGCTAAACAGCTAGCTAGTTAAGTTGGCTAGCTAAGTCAGCTAGCTCACTAATTAGCTAACTATTTAAGACAGCTACTTAAGCCTTCTACCTAAATAGTTAGCTAATTTGTAAAGTCATATAGTTATTCAGCTACTTAAATTGCTAACTTTTTTATTCAGGTAGTTAAGTCAGCTAGTCAGCTGGTTAAGACAGCTAGCTTGCTAGTTAGCTAATGGGTTAAGTCAGCAGGTTGAGTCAGGTAGTAAGCTAGTTAACTGAAGGGTTGAGTCAGCTGGTTAAGTCAGCTAGCTAGCTAGTTAGCAAACGGGTTGAGTCATATGGTTGAGTAGGCTAGCTAGCTAGTTAGCTAGCGAGTTATGTCAGCTAGATGACTCAGATAACTAGCTAGTTAGCTAAGGAGTTAAGTTTCCTTGTTGAGTCAGCTAGCTAGCTTGTTAGATAATGAGTAAACAAGATAAATAAGAAAGCTAGCTAGCACGTTAAATAATGAGTAAGCTAACTAGCTAGTAAGCTGGTAAAGTCAGCTGGCTAGCCAGATGGCTAGCTATTTAAGTCATCTAGTTAAGTCAGCTAGCTGGCCAGCAAGTTAGCTAGGTAGTTAGGTAGTTAAGTCAGCTGGCAAGCCAGCAGGCTATAAGTATGTAGCTAGATATGTCAGCTGGCTAGCCATATGGCATCTAGTTATGTCAGCTAGTTAAGTCAGCTGGCTATCGAGCTGTCTAGCTAGGTAGCTAGCTAGTTAAATCTGTTGGCTAGCCAGCTGGCTACTTCATTAAGTCAGCCTGTTAAATCAGCTGGCTAGCCTGCAGGCTAGCTTGATAGCTAGACAATAAAGTAAGATGGCTAGCCAGCTGGCTAGCTAGTTAAGTCAACTAGTTAAGTCAGGTTGTTAGCCAGCTTGCTATCTAGGTAGCTAGCTAGCTATGCCAGTTGTATAGCCAGCTGGTTATATAGTTAAGTCACCTAGTTAAGTCAGTTGACTAGTCCGCTGGCTAGCTAAGTAGCTTGCTCTTTATTCAGCTGGCTAGACAGCTGATTAGTTAGATGTCACCTAGTAAAATCAGTTAGAAATCCAGATGGCTACCTATGTTTCAAGCTAGCTAATTCAACTGGCTAGAAAACAGGCCAGCCTGTTAAACTGCTAGTTAATTCAGCTGTCTAGCTAACTGGCTATCTAGGTAGTGACTTAGTTAAGTCAGTTCGCTAGCCAGTTGTCTAGCTAATAAAGTCAGCTAGCTAAGTCAGCTGGCTATCCAGGTGGCTAGAGAGGTAGAGAGCTAGTTAAGAGGGCTGGTTAGCCAGCTGGATTACTAGTTAATTCAGCTAGTTGAGTCACCTCGCTGGCCAGTTACCTAGCTCATTAATCAACTAGTTAAGTCTCCTGGTTAACCAGTTGGCTACCTAGTTAAGTCACCTCGTTGCCAGTTGGCTAGTCAGCATGCTAGCTAGTTAAAAAGCTCATTAAGTCAGATGGCTAGACAGCTGGATAGCTAGTTATTTTGGCTAGTTAATTCAGCTGGCTAGCTAGGTAGCTAGCTAGTTAAGTCAGTTACTTATGTCAGCTAGCTGACTAGTTAAGTCAGCTAGATAAGTCAGTTAGCAAACTAGATAGCTAGCTAGGTATCCAGGTGGTTATTTCTGCTAGTGAAGTCAGCTGGCTTGCTAGGTAGCTAGGTACTTAAGTCAGCTAGCTAAGGCAGCTGACTGCCTAGTTAATTCAGCTAATTAACTACGCTGGCTAGCAAGATGGATAGCTAGTTAGGTCACCTAGTTAAGTCAGCTGACTATCCCACTGGATAGCTAGGTAGGTTGATATTTATTCAGATAGCTAGACAGCTGGCTAGCTAGATAGGTCACCTTGTTAAGTCAGTTGGACTGCCAGATGACTTGCTATGTAGAAAGCTAATTAATTCAACTTGCCAGATAGCAGGCCAGCTAGCAAAGTCAACTAGTTGTGACAGGTAGTGGCCTAGTTAAGTCAGTTTGCTGGCCACGTGGCTAGCTAATTATGCCGGCTAGTTAAGTCAGCTGGTTATCCAGGTGACTGGAGAGGTAGAGAGCTAATTATGTCAGCTGCCTAGCCAGCTGGATTACTAGTTAATTCAGCTAGTTTAGTCACATGGCTGGCCAACTACCTAGCTCATTAATCAACTAGTTAAGTCAGCTGGCTAAACAGTTGGCTAGCTAGTTAAGTCACCTCATTAAATCAGTTGACTAGCCAACTCGATAGCTAGTAAAAAAGCTAGTTAAGTCATTTGGCTAAAAAGTTGGCTAGCTAGTTACTTCAGCTAGTTGTCAGCTGGTTAGCTAGGTAGCTTGCTAGTTAAGTCAGTAAGTTATAGCAGCTAGCTGAACAGTTAAGTTAGCTAGATAAGTCAGCTAGCTAGCTAGATAGCTAGCTAGGTATCTAGCTAGTTATTTCAGCTAGTAAATTCAACTTGCTAGTTAGGTAGCTAGCAAGTTAAGTCAGCTAGTTAAGTCAGCTGACTAGACAGCTGCCTAGCTGGGAAGATCACTTGTTAAGTCAGCTGACTAGCCAGCTGTCTAGCTAGTAAGGTCACCTAGTTAAGTCAGCTTGCTAGCCAGCTGGATACCTAGGTAGCTAGATAGTTAAGTCTGCTGGCTAGCATGAGGGATACGTATGTAGTTAACTAGTTAAGTCAGGTGGCTAGCCACCTGGTTAGCTAGTGATGCCAGCTAGTTAAATCAGCTGTCTAGCCAGCTGGCTAGCAAATTCAATAACCTAGTTAAGTCAACTGTCTAGACAGCTGTCTAGCTGGTTAATTCTGCTAGTTAATTCAATTGGTTATCAATCTGTCTAGCTAGTAGCTAGCTAGTTAAGTCAGCTTGCTAGTCAGATGGCTAGCAGGTTATGTCAGCTTGTCAATTCAGCTGGGTAGTCACCTGGCTAGGTAGGTAGCTAACTAATTAAGTCAGCTGGCTAGACAGCTGGCTAGCTAGTAGTCAGCGAGTTAGTGAGCTTTTTTTTCCAGCTGTCTAGCTAG
>NW_007234680.1:0-1513 GCF_000164805.1 Carlito syrichta
CGAGCTGGATAGCTAACTGACTTAATGAGTTGACTTAACTACCCAGACTGCTGGTTGTCAGCTGACTTAACTAGCTGACTTAACTAACTACTCAGCTGGCTACACAGCTGACTTAACTAGCTGGCTACCTATCTAGCCAGCTGACTTGCCAGCTGACTTATCTTGCTGAATTAAGCTAGCAAGCTGGCTAGCCAGCTAACTAATCTAACTAGCTACCTACCTAGCCAGCAGGCTAGCCAGGTGAATTACCTAGGTGAATTGAACAGCTAGCCTGCTACCTAGAAAGCTGACTTATCTACCTATCTACCTAAATACCCAGCTGGCTAGACGGATGACTAAACTAGATGATTTAACCAGCTAGCCAGTTGGCTATCCAGCTGACTTAACTCGCTGACATCACTAGCTAGGAAGGTAGCTATCTAGCTGAGTTAACTAAATAGCTACCTACCTTGCCAGTTGGCTGCCCAGCTCTCTTAACTATATGAATTAACCAGTTAGCCAGCTTCCTAGCCAACTGATTTAAATAGCTCACTACCTACCTATCCAGCTGGCTAGCCAGCTGACTTAACTGGCTGACAACGAGCTAGCTACCTAGCTACGAAGCAGATTTAATAGTTAACTAACTAACTAGCTACCTAGCTAGCTGAATGACTTAAATAGTAAGCTAACCAGCTAACTACCTATTCAACAAGCTAGTTAGCTACCTAGTTAGCTAGCTGAGTTAAGTAGCTACTTTACTAGTTAGCTTACTCGTTATCTAACGTGTTAGTTAGCTGACTTAATCTTCTGACTTAACTCATTAGCTAACGAGCTAGCTAGCTGACTCAACCAGCTGACTTAACTCTTTAGCTAACTAGCTAGCTAGCTGACTCATTCAGCTGACTTAACTCGTTAGCTAAGTTTCTAGCTGGCCTACTCAAGCAACTGACTCAATCCATTTGCTAACTAGCTAGCTAGCTGTCTCAATCAGCTGACTTAACCCGTTAGTTAACTAGCTAACTACCTGATTCAACCTGCTGACAACCCTTTAGCTAACTACCTAACTAGTTCTCTTAACAAGCTGAATAAATTAGAAAGCTGACTTAACTAACTGACTTAGCTAGGTGACTTAACTAGTTAGCTAGCTGACTTAACTGGCTGACTTAACTCGTTAGCTAGCTGACTTAACTACCTGAATTCAATATGTAGCTAACTATTGAACAAGCTAAATATCTAGCTGATTTAATAATTAGCTATCTAGTTACGTAGCAGACTTAAGTAGCTTACTTAAATAGTTAGCTAACAAATGAGTTAGCTGACGTAGCAAGGTGACTCAACTAGCTACCTTTTTAGTTAGCTGACCTACATAGTCGACTTAACTAATTGGCTAACGAGGTAGCTAGCCGACTTATTCAGTTGGTTAATGAGTTAGCTCTCTGTTTTAACTAGCTGTTAATGAGTTAATTAGTTGACTTAACTAGTTGGTTAATGAGTTAGCTGGATGTCTTAACCTGTTGGCTGACTATCCGGCCTA
>NW_007234681.1:0-5632 GCF_000164805.1 Carlito syrichta
GGAGTCTGGCCTTAATTGTCCCGAGGAACTTAAGGGATTTGCTCTACCAGATACCCGATTACAACTCTTAAGAGGACCAGAATGTCGGAGTACCAGCTCTGACCCATGAGGGAGGGTTAGGACCCATACCAGAGAGTCAAGATTGAGAGAAGAGACCACTCAAAGGCAGTTCTTCTGGGATCAATCTGATCAGAACTGAGTCCAAATTGTATTCAGACTCCTTCCAACTTATATATCATTTTCTGAACCTTCCAGCTTTGTGTTAATTACTTGCTGGGGGCCTACAAATTCCATGATGTATATCACGCTTTACAAACTATGCATCACAAGACCATCATGAGACTTCCAAGTTCCAAGCAAACAATTCGAACTCCATGATGCCTGATTTGCTTCACAAAACTCACATCAAGGTCACAGGTGCACAATTTCAATACAGTTCGTTCAAAATGTCTTCCATAGTGTTCAATAAATCATTCATATTATACTCTTTGTTCTAAACCCTGATTAATACAAAAACTTTCTAAGTTAACTGTAGGTTCAATTCAAGTTCACTGACTCCTAATATTTTTTAACAATTGATATTATCAACTTAACACTATACTATAATCTATAAGTTTACTTAAATGACTTAATTTTTATTTATTCCATTAACCTATTATGATTCAACATAGTGCCCTGTAATTCTATAGCAATTAATTCAAAACTTATTCCTTACCATGACTTATATGAGTTTCATAAATCTAAACTTTAATTTTTATATGATCTAGTGATTGGACTTTAATACTATGCTATGACTTATTAAGCTAATACCTTAACATTAAATCTTATAATTGTCATTGACGTATGATTTTTAAAATCATAACACTATAATTCTCATTCTATTTTAATAAAACTACACCTTTAATCCAAAACTTAAATCTTTTTTCCTAGTATATTAATACATGGCTACGTGTAAAATTTCCTATTGTCATATTAGAAGCAAAACAACACCGTTGGGAAAATTTCGTTATACTAATCAAAGGATCTTAAAATTGGCCTACAGAAACAGGAACTAAAGTCATAATCTGAGAAAAGGAAACTTAAGAGCTTAAACAAAACTTAAAAGTTTTCTATGAATGTTTATTACTGTTTAAATCTTTCTGATGGAAATTGTATCATCTTAAATGTATGTTTTATCCAAACAAGTCTAGTCTAAAAATCAAATAGTAGCTGTCACACTCTTGGATAATGGACTGTTCGGTTGCCATGACAATGGTCATAGGCTGAGGAAAACAGAGTTTTGGCATGTAATGAAACTAGAAAAACGTCATGCCTGGCTAGAGGCAGGGCAATAAAACTATTATGGTAATTTAGTTTCTAATCTTAATCCTAGGAGAAACTGCCTTTGGTAACAAGAGCTGACTAACCAGTCTATCAGGAAATAGAAGTTTAAAAATATCTAGAAAGAAGTACAACTTAGAAGGGACAAGGTCATATAAAATAATTCTGCTGTTCAACTTTCCATCAGGTGTATAGAGATTTACTTATAAGTTTTACTGCCATGTATGCACACCGGTCACTAATCACATGCCAATATCATAGGTATAACTGATATCCTATGTCAGAGGTGATCTTTCAGTTGGGCCTTTACAGGTCTCAGCCATGTAGCTATAGATGTTGGCTCCCAACATTTCCCCCTTTTTTTATTAAAAACATACGTTAAACATCTTGGCTTCTGTCTTAGGTTGTTCTCACTTCACCGTAGTTGTTACCCATCATTGGCTGATCCTCCCTCCAGGTGGAGGATGCCTGTCTTAGGTTCATACCAGGTGGCTGGAATCTTACCCATCACTGAATACCAAGAGCATAAAGACTTGAGGGGACATAGGGAGAGTGAAGAATGGTGAGCAGATGATATAAAATATTAGCCTTTATGACATAAGTGACCAGCTGATAGATGACATTATTTTTTTGTTTTATTAGTAAGAACTGCCAAATGAATATTATCAGAGTTACGTTGAACTGCTTTCCTTTAATGTTGGATGATGACTGAAATGATAAACAGCAGAAAAAGAACAATCATACCAATATCAATGAAATTATAGATCAGATTCCAAACCGAATTGGAAGCCACAAAATGAGAAAGGGAAGAAGTAAATCCAGATGCTAGTTGAGACAATGAAACTGAGGAGAGATGTGCCTGAGAAATAGCAGTAATCTGACTATGCAACTGTTGAATGTTTAAAGAAGAATTAGAAGACTGCCAAACTCCCATAAGATGTTTCTGAACATCTGTCCAACTGACATTCTGACCATCATATGGCAAAGGTGTAACACAAATCCATTTAAATTGAGCGTGACACGCTACAGACATCTGAACCTTAATGTGCTGTATTTGATTTCCTATATATACTAATGCTGTTTCTAAAGTGTTCAACCTATCAATAATACCTTTATCTATCTGCTCTTGAGTAAATAAAGCTAAGCTAACATTTTGAGATAAATCATTCACATTATCAGCTGTATGCACTTCCTGTACTAAAGTAGTTGCAGAAGCGACCACAGATCCTATAATAGAAATTAGTGCAGAAATTCCCAAGATTAAAGCTGCAACAAACCTACAAAGCCTATTTAACATTGCTGTGGCTTGTTCTAAATATAATTACCTGGAGAAGAATACCACGGTTCCAGTAGCTAAACAGGCACAAAAACGTAAGAAGGATGCTTTAACAGAAATACTTGATATGGGTTACCAATAATACAATTAGACAAAGTACAATTTTCACAATTAATTTCAAAATGACTAAAATTATATATTACCGAGTAAATAGAATGAGCATTAACAATTAACAAACCATGGGAAATCAACACAAGCCTGCCAAAAGGTTGTAAAACCGGAATGAGGACAATAAAGTGTTACAGGACCTTTTGCTGCAAGCAATCAATAAATCTGAGTCTGTAATGAATAATTAGAGGATAGAGAACTTAGAAACATGGGTGTATCCCATCCATGCGGGTGCCTTCTAGCTGTGCCAAGTTTAGAGCCATTAAAACCCCAGTCACTAATATATAATTTTTCACCGGGTACAGGACAGTCCACCTTAGAGTTATAAGCACAGTCTCTCCATTTCGGGAAGCCAGTATCTCGCCGTATGAGTGACCAGTCCTTTTCCGTATCATCGAAGGGGCAAGCAGGTACGCTGAGAGGTGACGAAGCTCTAGTCGAACGGTAGGGTCGGTTCCTCCAGGCATTAACATCTCCAGTCGCCACCCGTCCTTGATATTGTCCTGATAAGGGCTTTCTGTACTCAGAGACTTAAAGGTAGACATAAAGCAAGAAGGCTGGTAATTATTAAAAGCAGAATTATTATAAAAACAAATAGGGAGTGAGTTGTAATGTCCTTCATAAGAAAAATTATGATTAGTAACAAGTTTGACTTGAGCACGAAATAAAGCAGGCTCTCCCCTTTCCCTGCAAGAAGACTTCCATTTTATCAGAGGTTTTATACTTTCTTCTGGATCTCAATGTCTAGTCATAGCTGAATAGCCTGAAGAGTCCTAATTTAAATGATTAATAACAAATAAAGTGTGATTCAAGATGTGGTGAGGAGAGCTATACTTGAACTCACCCTCTTATAACTTAATTGATTTTTTAAAGTTTGGTGAACTCTTTCAACTATGGCTTGACCTTGTGGATTGTAGGGAATTTCTGTGGAATGAGAAATATTAAATTAGGAGTAAAATTGCTGGAAAGATTTAGATGTATATGCAGGACCGTTGTTGGTTTTCAGTTGCTCTGGCATACCTAGCTGTGAAAAGCAAAAGAATAAATGTTGTACCACGTCCTTGTAGGCTTCTTCCAGTTTTTGCTGAAGCTATAATAACATGAGAAAATGTATCTACATTCATATGCAAATAAGACAATTTTCCAAATCTGGGAAAACGAGTTACATCCACTTGTCATAGTATGTTAGGTCTCAGTCCTTGAGAGTTGACTCCTCCTGGAGCTGGAACAAAAGTTTTTGAATTCTCAGAGAGTAAACTGAATGTAAATTGTTTACAGTCCTCTGGGCTTAAAGGTATAGTAAAGAAACAATTCTGTAAATCAATAACTATAATATTAAAGTTAACAGGTATAGCAATCCAGGCTGTAACATTCCATGGCTCCCATAGTATGAATAGCTCTTAAATCCTGTAAAAGTCTCCATATACCAGATTTTTTCTTAATTACAAAACTTAGGAGTGTTTTCAGGGCTAGTGGTTGCCATTCAGGGGGGCTAGCAGAAGGCTCTATATGACCAACCTTTAATTGTTGTAAAACTAGTTTTTTGACTGCCTTAGCTTTTCTCAGGGCATGGGCTATTGTTCCAACCAAACCAGTGTTTTGACTTTCCAGGTAATAGGGTCTTGGGAACAATGGATTTAATACCAGCTTAATTTGTCTTTTCATTAACTTGGACAGGTACCTGCATTACCTGTCGTCTGTGCCAAGTCCCTTAAAGGGATCATAGCCCATCTACAGTATTTGTGCTGAAGCTTTATCATTAGGGCTATATAAATGAATGCTTATATGAGCAAGAATATCTCTTCCCCATAATGTAAAGGGGATAGATGGAATAACTTATGGGCAAAAAGTTTTTGAAGTCTCATTTGTCTAATTTAAATTTTTAGAGCTATTGGCTACTGAGGGTACTCGGCCAATGCCTATGAGTCCTAAAGGAGCTTTTTGAGTAAACCAAGAAGCAGGCCAATTTTCCCGGCAATACAGGAAACATCAGCTCCGGTGTCCAATAAGTCTTTAATCTTAACTCCTTGTATATATAGAGGTTTAGGGTTAGTAACCTCCTGAGCCAAAAAAAACAACATCGCTAGAGTCAAATTCAGAGTTACCTCTAGGCAGGTTAGTTAATTTTACCTGTTTTATGATAAGGCAGGAGCAGCAACTGGGCTATTTTCTGACCTTTGTTAAACTGGACGGTTTTGTAAGGGGGAGCGACAAGCACCTGGATATCCCCTGTGTAATCCGAATCCCTCACTCCAGGAATAATGGAAATTCCTTGTAAAGACAAGGAACCTCTGCCTAATATAACACCCACTATTCCTTCTGGGAGACGGCCCTTCTCCCACAGGAATTGATGTTACCAGAATGTTCGGAGTTAATATTGTTGTGGTGGAGGAACACAAGTTCAGTCCGGTACTCCCAGGGGTGGCTCGTTGTTGATTTAAAGGATTACCATTTTTATGAAATTTAGATAGGCATTGTGTAGCTTAATGAACGCCTTTTTGGCAGTTGGAACTCAAAGTTTTTAGTCGAGTAGACCCAGTAAATGGTGACAGTGTGCCATGTAAGTTAGCTATACCTTGCTTAATCAGACAGACTCTGCTAATGTATCTTACTTGACCACAGTTAAAGCAAGACTGCAAAGAGATATTCTTTTGTTTATTACTTATATACTTTTACTTATATAAATTATTTATATATTGTTTATGTATTACTTATATTATTTATTACTTATATATTATTTATATTGCTTATATATATTGCTTATATTGCTATATATACTGCTTATATTGCTATATTATTTATTTTACTTATATTACTTATATTATTTACATATTGCTTAGGGTATGACTTATGTTATTTATATTACTT